>NC_042970.1:10561165-10829402 GCF_901001165.1 Salmo trutta | reverse complement strand
GCCTGTTGTAATAAAAAGTCCATCTTTTTTCTCAGAGATGTTGGGGAAAGTCCCATAAGAAAATGTGTCTAAAATGTGTTTAAGCAAGAAAGAACAGCCGACACATCTGAAAAGTAAAGAGTATTTTTTCCCAGCTTGATTTTGGTCAACTAAATATGTCTTCAAGCCAGCCAGGAGTCAAACCTAGAATCTTCTGATCGTAGTCAGACACATTATCCATTGGGCCCAGGCCCCATATTAAAGCCAAAGTCAGGTCACACCTAGACCAGTGTTCACATTCTCAGCTTCTGTCAGAGACAAGGTTCCTTGGTTTTCTGATACAGATGCATATCTTAATTTGATCCTCCTTTTGTTGCCATGAATTTTACTGCAGAGCAAGAAATGCAATCATGAAGTGTATTCAACATTTAAAAGCCTTGTGAATGTTGAATCTACATAACATGTCACATTTCCTGTTGCTGAGGGAATATTTTTATGTTGTGTGATACTGCTGCCAGTTAAAATGTGGTATCTGTTGTTACACATGTGCCTGCCAAATGACAAGATGTTCTTTCCCATACGGGAGTCAAAACAGGCCACCCTGGGTGAAAACCAGGAATCGTAACCGCTAGACCATATGGGAAGGGATTTAATAATAAAAAATCATCAAAGACAAATCTATAAATGTTGAAATTATGCCTGTTGTAATTAAAGCTCCATCTTTTTTCTCAGAGATGTTGGGGAACAGTCCCATATAAAATCTGTCTAAAATGTGTTTAAGCTGAGAACAGCCAGACAAACTGAAGAGTATTTTTCCCAGCTTGATTTGGTCAAATAAATATGTCTTCGAGCCAGCCAGGAGTCGAACCTAGAATCTTCTGATCCGTAGTCAGACACGTTATCCATTGCGCCACTGGCCCCATATTAAAGCTAAAGTCATTTCACACCTAGACCAGTGTTCACATTCTCAGTGTCTGTCACCGACAAGGTTCCTTGGTTTTCTGTTACAGATGCATATCTTAATTTGATCCTCCAGTTGTAGCATGATTTTTACTGCAGAGCAAGAAATGCAAACATGAAGTTTATTCAAGGTTTAGAAAACATTGTACATTTTGAATATACATAACATGTCACATATCCTGTTGCTGAGGTAATGTTGTCATGTTGTGTGATACTGCCACCAGTTCAAATGTGTGATTTGTTGTTACACAAGTGCATGCCAAATGACAAGATGTTCTTTCCCATACCGGGAGTTGAACCCAGGCGAAAACCAGGCATCCTAACCGCTAGACCATATGGGAAGACACTTAAGTAAGAAAAACATCACAGACAAATCTATAAATGTTGAAATTATGACTGTTGTAATTAAAAACTCCATCTTTTTTCTCAGAGATGTTGGGGAAAAGTCCCATATAAAATCTGTCTAAAATGTGTTTAAGCGAGGACAGCCAGACACACTGAAAAGTAAAGAGTATTTTTCCCAGCTTGATTTTGGTCAACTAAATATGTCTTCGAGCCAGCCAGGAGCCAAACCTAGAATCTTCTGATCCGTAGTCAGACACATTATCCTTTGGGCCAAGGCCCCATATCAAAGCCAAAGTCAGGTCACACCTAGACCAGTGTTCACATTCTCAGCGTCTGTCAGAGACAAGGTTCCTTGGTTTTCTGATACAGATGCATATCTTAATTTGATCCTCCTTTTGTTGCATGAATTTTACTGCAGAGCAAGAAATGCAATCATGAAGTGTATTCAACATTTAAAAAGCCTTGTGAATGTTGAATCTACATAACATGTCACATTTCCTGTTGCTGAGGGAATATTGTTGTGTTGTGTGATACTGCTGCCAGTTAAAATGTGGTATCTGTTGTTACACATGTGCATGCCAAATGACAAGATGTTCTTTCCCATACCGGGAGTCGAAAACAGGCCACCTGGGTGAAAACCAGGAATCGTAACCGCTAGACCATATGGGAAGGGATTTAATAATAAAAAAAATCATCAAAGACAAATCTATAAATGTTGAAATTATGCCTGTTGTAAATAAAAGCTCCATCTTTTTTCTCAGAGATGTTGGGGAACAGTCCCATATAAAATCTGTTTAAGCGAGAACAGCCAGACAAACTGAAGAGTATTTTTCCCAGCTTGATTTTGGTCAAATAAATATGTCTTCGAGCCAGCCAGGAGTCGAACCTAGAATCTTCTGATCCGTAGTCAGACACGTTATCCATTGCGCCACTGGCCCCATATTAAAGCTAAAGTCATTTCACACCTAGACCAGTGTTCACATTCTCAGTGTCGGTCACCGACAAGGTTCCTTGGTTTTCTGTTACAGATGCATATCTTAATTTGATCCTCCAGTTGTAGCATGATTTTTACTGCAGAGCAAGAAATGCAAACATGAAGTTTATTCAAGGTTTAGAAAACATTGTACATTTTGAATATACATAACATGTCACATATCCTGTTGCTGAGGGAATGTTATCATGTTGTGTGATACTGCCACCAGTTCAAATGTGTGATTTGTTGTTACACAAATGAATGCCAAATGACAAGATTTTCTTTCCCATACCGGGAGTTGAACCCGGGCCACCTGGGTGAAAACCAGGTATCCTAACCGCTAGACCATATGGGAACACACTTACTTACGAAAAACATCACAGACAAATCTATAAATGTTGAAATTATGCCTGTTGTAATTAAAAAGTCCATCTTTTTTCTCAGAGATGTTGGGGAAAAGTCCCATAGAAAATGTGTCTAAAATGTGTTTAAGCAAGAACAGCCAGACACACTGAAAAGTAAAGAGTATTTTTCCCAGCTTGATTTTGGTCAACTAAATATGTCTTCGAGCCAGCCAGGAGTCAAACCTAGAATCTTCTGATCCGTAGTCAGACACATTATCCATTGGGCCAAGGCCCCATATTAAAGCCAAAGTCAGGTCACACCTAGACCAGTGTTCACATTCTCAGCTTCTGTCAGAGACAAGGTTCCTTGGTTTTCTGATACAGATGCATATCTTAATTTGATCCTCCTTTTGTTGCATGAATTTTACTGCAGAGCAAGAAATGCAATCATGAAGTGTATTCAACATTTAAAAAGCCTTGTGAATGTTGAATCTACATAACATGTCACATTTCCTGTTGCTGAGGGAATATTGTTGTGTTGTGTGATACTGCTGCCAGTTAAAATGTGGTATCTGTAGTTACACATGTGCATGCCAATTGACAAGATGTTCTTTCCCATACCGGGAGTCGAAAACAGGCCACCTGGGTGAAAACCAGGAATCGTAACCGCTAGACCATATGGGAAGGGATTTAATAATAAAAAAATCATCAAAGACAAATCTATAAATGTTGAAATTATGCCTGTTGTAAATAAAAGCTCCATCTTTTTTCTCAGAGATGTTGGGGAACAGTCCCATATAAAATCTGTCTAAAATGTGTTTAAGCGAGAACAGCCAGACAAACTGAAGAGTATTTTTCCCAGCTTGATTTTGGTCAAATAAATATGTCTTCGAGCCAGCCAGGAGTCGAACCTAGAATCTTCTGATCCGTAGTCAGACACGTTATCCATTGCGCCACTGGCCCCATATTAATGCTAAAGTCATTTCACACCTAGACCAGTGTTAACATTCTCAGCGTCTGTCACCGACAAGGTTCCTTGGTTTTCTGTTACAGATGCATATCTTAATTTGATCCTCCAGTTGTAGCATGATTTTTACTGCAGAGCAAGAAATGCAAACATGAAGTTTATTCAAGGTTTAGAAAACATTGTACATTTTGAATATACATAACATGTCACAAATCCTGTTGCTGAGGGAATGTTGTCATGTTGTGTGATACTGCCACCAGTTCAAATGTGTGATTTGTTGTTACACAAGTGCATGCCAAATGACAAGATGTTCTTTCCCATACCGGGAGTTGAACCCAGGCGAAAACCAGGCATCCTAACCACTAGACCATATGGGAAGACACATACGTAAGAAAAACATCACAGACAAATCTATAAATGTTGAAATTATGACTGTTGTAATTAAAAACTCCATCTTTTTTCTCAGAGATGTTGGGGAAAAGTCCCATAGAAAATGTGTATAAAATGTGTTTAAGCAAGAACAGCCAGACACACTGAAAAGTAAAGAGTATTTTTCCCAGCTTGATTTTGGTCAACTAAATATGTCTTCGAGCCAGCCAGGAGTCAAACCTAGAATCTTCTGATTCGTAGTCAGACACATTATCCATTGGGCCAAGGCCCCATATTAAAGCCAAAGTCAGGTCACACCTAGACCAGTGTTCACATTCTCAGCTTCTGTCAGAGACAAGGTTCCTTGGTTTTCTGATACAGATGCATATCTTAATTTGATCCTCCTTTTGTTGCATGAATTTTACTGCAGAGCAAGTAATGCAATCATGAAGTGTATTCAACATTTAAAAAGCCTTGTGAATGTTGAATCTACATAACATGTCACATTTCCTGTTGCTGAGGGAATATTGTTGTGTTGTGTGATACTGCTGCCAGTTAAAATGTGGTATCTGTTGTTACACATGTGCATGCCAAATGACAAGATGTTCTTTCCCATACCGGGAGTCGAAAACAGGCCACCTGGGTGAAAACCAGGAATCGTAACCGCTAGACCATATGGGAAGGGATTTAATAATAAAAAAATCATCAAGGACAAATCTATAAATGTTGAAATTATGCCTGTTGTAAATAAAAGCTCCATCTTTTTTCTCAGAGATGTTGGGGAACAGTCCCATATAAAATCTGTCTAAAATGTGTTTAAGCGAGAACAGCCAGACAAACTGAAGAGTATTTTTCCCAGCTTGATTTTCGTCAAATAAATATGTCTTCGAGCCAGCCAGGAGTCGAACCTAGAATCTTCTGATCCGTATTCAGACACGTTATCCATTGCGCCACTGGCCCCATATTAAAGCTAAAGTCATTTCACACCTAGACCAGTGTTCACATTCTCAGCGTCTGTCACCGACAAGGTTCCTTGGTTTTCTGTTACAGACGCATATCTTAATTTGATCCTCCAGTTGTAGCATGATTTTTACTGCAGAGCAAGAAATGCAAACATGAAGTTTATTCAAGGTTTAGAAAACATTGTACATTTTGAATATACATAACATGTCACATATCCTGTTGCTGAGGGAATGTTGTCATGTTGTGTGATACTGCCACCAGTTCAAATGTGTGATTTGTTGTTACACATGTGCATGCCAAATGACAAGATGTTCTTTCCCATACCGGGAGTTGAACCCAGGCCACCTGGGTGAAAACCAGGTATCCTAACCGCTAGACCATATGGGAACACACTTACTTAAGAAAAACATCACAGACAAATCTATAAATGTTGAAATTATGCCTGTTGTAATTAAAAAGTCCATCTTTTTTCTCAGAGATGTTGGGGAAAAGTCCCATAGAAAATGTGTCTAAAATGTGTTTAAGCAAGAACAGCCAGACACACTGAAAAGTAAAGAGTATTTTTCCCAGCTTGATTTTGGTCAACTAAATATGTCTTCAAGCCAGCCAGGAGTCAAACCTAGAATCTTCTGATCCGTAGTCAGACACATTATCCATTGGGCCAAGGCCCCATATTAAAGCCAAAGTCAGGTCACACCTAGACCAGTGTTCACATTCTCAGCTTCTGTCAGAGACAAGGTTCCTTGGTTTTCTGATACAGATGCATATCTTAATTTGATCCTCCTTTTGTTGCATGAATTTTACTGCAGAGCAAGAAATGCAATCATGAAGTGTATTCAACATTTAAAAAGCCTTGTGAATGTTGAATCTACATAACATGTCACATTTCCTGTTGCTGAGGGAATATTTTTATGTTGTGTGATACTGCTGCCAGTTAAAATGTGGTATCTGTTGTTACACATGTGCATGCCAAATGACAAGATGTTCTTTCCCATACCGGGAGTCAAAAACAGGCCACCTGGGTGAAAACCAGGAATCGTAACCGCTAGACCATATGGGAAGGGATTTAATAATAAAAAAATCATCAAAGACAAATCTATAAATGTTGAAATTATGCCTGTTGTAATTAAAGCTCCATCTTTTTTCTCAGAGATGTTGGGGAACAGTCCCATATAAAATCTGTCTAAAATGTGTTTAAGCGAGAACAGCCAGACAAACTGAAGAGTATTTTTCCCAGCTTGATTTTGGTCAAATAAATATGTCTTCGAGCCAGCCAGGAGTCGAACCTAGAATCTTCTGATCCGTAGTCAGACACGTTATCCATTGCGCCACTGGCCCCATATTAAAGCTAAAGTCATTTCACACCTAGACCAGTGTTCACATTCTCAGCGTCTGTCACCGACAAGGTTCCTTGGTTTTCTGTTACAGATGCATATCTTAATTTGATCCTCCAGTTGTAGCATGATTTTTACTGCAGAGCAAGAAATGCAAACATGAAGTTTATTCAAGGTTTAGAAAACATTGTACATTTTGAATATACATAACATGTCACATATCCTGTTGCTGAGGGAATGTTGTCATGTTGTGTGATACTGCCACCAGTTCAAATGTGTGATTTGTTGTTACACAAGTGCATGCCAAATGACAAGATGTTCTTTCCCATACCGGGAGTTGAACACCAGGCGAAAACCAGGCATCCTAACCGCTAGACCATATGTGAAGACACTTACGTAAGAAAAACATCACAGACAAATCTATAAATGTTGAAATTATGACTGTTGTAATTAAAAACTCCATCTTTTTTCTCAGAGATGTTGGGGAAAAGTCCCATATAAAATCTGTCTAAAATGTGTTTAAGCGAGGACAGCCAGACACACTGAAAAGTAAAGAGTATTTTTCCCAGCTTGATTTTGGTCAACTAAATATGTCTTCGAGCCAGCCAGGAGCCAAACCTAGAATCTTCTGATCCGTAGTCAGACACATTATCCATTGGGCCAAGGCACCATATCAAAGCCAAAGTCAGGTCACACCTAGACCAGTGTTCACATTCTCAGCGTCTGTCAGAGACAAGGTTCCTTGGTTTTCTGATACAGATGCATATCTTAATTTGATCCTCCTTTTGTTGCATGAATTTTACTGCAGAGCAAGAAATGCAATCATGAAGTGTATTCAACATTTAAAAAGCCTTGTGAATGTTGAATCTACATAACATGTCACATTTCCTGTTGCTGAGGGAATATTGTTGTGTTGTGTGATACTGCTGCCAGTTAAAATGTGGTATCTGTTGTTACACATGTGCATGCCAAATGACAAGATGTTCTTTCCCATACCGGGAGTCGAAAACAGGCCACCTGGGTGAAAACCAGGAATCGTAACCGCTAGACCATATGGGAAGGGATTTAATAATAAAAAAATCATCAAAGACAAATCTATAAATGTTGAAATTATGCCTGTTGTAAATAAAAGCTCCATCTTTTTTCTCAGAGATGTTGGGGAACAGTCCCATATAAAATCTGTTTAAGCGAGAACAGCCAGACAAACTGAAGAGTATTTTTCCCAGCTTGATTTTGGTCAAATAAATATGTCTTCGAGCCAGCCAGGAGTCGAACCTAGAATCTTCTGATCCGTAGTCAGACACGTTATCCATTGCGCCACTGGCCCCATATTAATGCTAAAGTCATTTCACACCTAGACCAGTGTTCACATTCTCAGCGTCTGTCACCGACAAGGTTCCTTGGTTTTCTGTTACAGATGCATATCTTAATTTGATCCTCCAGTTGTAGCATGATTTTTACTGCAGAGCAAGAAATGCAAACATGAAGTTTATTCAAGGTTTAGAAAACATTGTACATTTTGAATATACATAACATGTCACATATCCTGTTGCTGAGGGAATGTTGTCATGTTGTGTGATACTGCCACCAGTTCAAATGTGTGATTTGTTGTTACACAAGTGCATGCCAAATGACAAGATGTTCTTTCCCATACCGGGAGTTGAACCCAGGCGAAAACCAGGCATCCTAACCGCTAGACCATATGGGAAGACACTTACGTAAGAAAAACATCACAGACAAATCTATAAATGTTGAAATTATGACTGTTGTAATTAAAAACTCCATCTTTTTTCTCAGAGATGTTGGGGAAAAGTCCCATATAAAATCTGTCTAAAATGTGTTTAAGCGAGGACAGCCAGACAAACTGAAGAGTATTTTTCCCAGCTTGATTTTGGTCAAATAAATATGTCTTCGAGCCAGCCAGGAGTCGAACCTAGAATCTTCTGATCCGTAGTCAGACACATTATCCATAGTGCCACTGGCCCGATATCAAAGCCAAAGTCAGGTCACACCTAGACCAGTGTTCACATTCTCAGCGTCTGTCAGAGACAAGGTTCCTTGGTTTTCTGATACACATGCATATTTTAATTTGATCCTCCTTTTGTTGCATGAATTTTACTGCAGAGCAGGAAATGCAATCATGAAGTGTATTAAACTTTTAAAAAGCCTTGTGAATTTTGAATCTACATAACATGTCACATTTCCTGTTGCTGAGGGAATATGGTTGTTTTGTGTGATACTGCTGCTACAGGAGGATCAACATTAATAGATTTGTCTTTGATGATTTTTTGAAGTAAGTGTCTTACCATATGGTCTAGTGGTTATCACCCAGGTGGCCTGGGTTCAAGTCCCAGTATGGGAAAGACCATCTTGTCGTTTGGCATGCACATGTGTAACAACAGATACCACATTCAGGGGTGAAAATCTGATATCAACTTTGGAGGGGACAATTACATGAATTTTTCTCAAGAGCAATTCCTGAGGGGGACACCAAAAGTTGTGCTGTAACACATAGCCTACGTTGTTATATGTTAAATGTATTTTGACGAACCATAATTACTACTACTGTATAATTGATAGGTACAGTAGTTAACTGAAGGGTTGTCCCACCTTTTTCAAATGTTTAAATCATTATAATACTAATAATAATAATAATTAGTATAGCAGTGTTCCTTATCAGTCCAGAATTCATGCAGGTATTTGTTTTTACAATCAGCAATACCAAAAAAGGCCAGTAGGTGGCAATGTTACTGTACACTGTATGGGTGCAGTTTACGTAAATACAATGAGCATGGTGCGATCTTATCTAAAAGAATCTCCATTGAGAACCATCACAAAGTTGGTCTCTGTATTAAATTTACCTTTTTATTTTACTTTTTCTGATACATTTATATAGTCATTAAATATGTGCCACTGGCCTGAGTCTATTACAATATATTTACAAGAACAAAACGCTCAAAATAAGTACAGTTCTAAAAGTGAAAGAACTACTTCAATGACTAACCAAAATAAATCATCCAAAATATCCGTCAAAAATACTTATTTATTGTACAGTCAGTGTCTCAACTCTTCAAACAGCAGCTATGGACAAGTATATCACACAAAGTATGCAATTTTAAATAAAATAACAAAATAAATCATTAGTAAGTGTACTGTCATGTACTAAAAACTACTAATCAAAAGAACAAATATACAATACACCAGGGTTTCTCAAACAGGGGTCCCTGGTGTAATTGCAAGGGGTCCGTGAAATAAAAAAGTGTAATGAACGTATTCACCACCACAAGGATTCCAGTAACTTTACATATAATATAGAGGGGGTAGGGGTCCCTGAGGACCACTCAACACCTTGGCCGCCTTGCCCAAAAATATGCAGGGGTTCCAGTACCCAAAAAAGGTTGAGAACCACTGCTATACACACACTACTGAACAAAAGAAACAAACATATGTTTGCGGGTTTCAATGGATCCAACAAATTGCTAGCAGATATTTTCCCTCGAGACTGTCCAGCCTGTCTTTATGTACATTAGAGACAACTACTCCGTTCAGTTTCTCTTGGCCCATGCTAGCCCGTAGCCAAGTCTTTAACCTGCGGAGTGCACTGAAACTCCTCTCAGCCTCACATGAAGAAGACACTGGCACCACAAACAAAATTCTGATCAGCACCTCAACTTGGTCAACCAACCCCTGCACTTCCACTGGAAACCTCCTGAGGACCTCTGCTGCTACAGGGGTATTTGTTGTAAAAGAGTGGCAACTGCACTAAAAGAGAATCTATGTTCAGCTCAGGGTACTGATCTAGAGACTCATCCAACTCCCCGGTGAGAAGCGCTCTTTCCAACTTTTGCAGGACATTTAGACTGTCCTGGTCAAAACGGTCGCCAAACTGAACCTCCACACCATCCAACACTTTAAAAGAATTCTGCCCTAGTGATCCACTGCTTTGCCAGCAAATCATCTTGAGTGTGTCTCAATCAATGTTGTTGCTTTCTCATAAAGTGCAAAGTAGCTTTCGTCATTTCTGCTGTTTACCCCACGCGCTGGATAACTGGGCACTGACTGGATTTAGCTGGTGTGCTGTTACAGTTACAAAGTGGCGGTTGGTTTGGGAGTTTTGATGTGCTGTGAATTTTTCAATGGCTTTTCTCCAGTTCCTAACACCTGCACTTGTAGCAGTGTGATGTTGTTTCCCTGGATTATGCACCAAGTTGCACACAAGGACCAATTCAAATAGGCCAGGTCAAGAGGGGATGTTAATAATTTGATAATTATTATTCTGTGTTTTTTTTATTTAATTACAGCTGCATAGCTAATGTTATTTTTTGGTGTACAAACACTTTTTCATATCTATATTGTACATACATGTGATTGTAAAAGTTTAGTATATTTTGATCTGTATTTCCATACCCCCTTATTGTTCTCTTTAGCCTGACCTTCGGCTAGCAAGGTATGTTGTCCTTGACTCCGAAATTGTTCAATATAAAATGTGGTAATGTTACACAATGTGCTGTTATGCAACCATAAGTTTGTTTGAGTGAGTTTCTATGTGCTCGCGCAGGTGCCTGAGAGCTGTGACTGCGCCAAGGGCTAAAATATTGTGTGTTGTCTCTTCGTGTGCAGGGCAAATAAAAAGAATCCAACCAGCAGACCTCCAGTTGTGGCAGTGTCCTAATTAAAAGTACACAACGCAGAACGAACCACGCTACACACTAATGAAGACAGCATCCACTCTTTGGCCAAAAGATGGCTGGCTTGAAAACCCTTGGCTACAGTGAAAACACAACACTCCTTTTATTGATGGATTATAATGTAGCCAGGGGAAATCACGAAACCATCTCTCTTGAAACGTCAACACTCTGTTGGCAAGAGTTTGCAGTTCTATAAATTGTGGGTGTGGCTGATATGGTTTTGTGCCATCACTGAGGTAACTGGACAATGCTGTGCCACTGTCCCCTATACTGGTGCAGCTGGCAACAAGGTTGACACCTGGTCCTGCCGTGGCTGTGACACTGTCCTCTGAAGTTTCTCTCCCTGGCTCTTCCCTTTCACCACCCTCACTGACTCACAGTCAGTCTGCTAGAAAAGAAATAAGGTGTTTGCCATACTCCTAACTACCAGTACCCAAAACTACACAATTAATCACAACAGCAATACCATTGCCTTAAACAAATCTTAGTTCAGTCACCAGTTTAAGTTGAGAGTGGGGGTATCCATGGCATTTTCCAATTATGCCCCTATTTACAAGTCTAAAAAAAGAGAGAACCTTTAATAATGTTGCCAAACAAAGACTCAACAAACTTACCTGAGACTCCTGCCTATCTGTCCCCAGCTCTGCTGTCTGTGTGCCATCTGTTGCCTGCTCTGCCTAATGACATCATTGTGAAAGATTTCCATTAGCATTTCACTTCTTTTTTATGAACATTTTATCAACTAGTCTTTGAGATATTAGGCTACTAGGGTTCTTACTTAGCGTTTTGGTGTACTGAAAAATACTCTGATGTCCGTCTTTTTTCTGCCATTTTTATACCTGGCTGGCTGGCTACACACACACACAGTGTGCAGGTTACTTACAGTAGGAGATGGGCTTCTATCATCTATTATCTTCTATCATTCTATATGGGCTTCGATCTAAAAGGTAGCTAGCTAGTCAGCTAGCAAATGTTAAACGGATTGCAGTGACAAGGGTTGACAGCTGTATGAGTTCACCATTTACACAACGTATGCTGCAACCTTTTGTAATTTTAATATAGTTTATGTTTTATATTGGCTGGTTTCCAACAATAGCTCAATTTGCAGAGCTAGCGAGCACCAATTTTGTTTCTGTGGTGTTTGCTATAATCTTTGCTATCGTCAGTTTACTCCAAGATCGGCACACAGGTGCTTCAAAGTCCCCTACCAACAATTTAGCTTTTGCAACGAAACCATTAAATATATTTAAGACAATGGTAGAAGAGAGTGTAGTTCTGTTCAGTTTGGAGTTCAGTTTATCGCTAACCTTATCACAGGGACTTCAAAGCACTACAGCTGCATTCTGATCTTGGAATAAACTGACGATAGCGAAGATTCCATCTTTAACGACGCCATATAAATAGAATAGGTACTAGCTAGCTTGCTAATGTTTGCTTTAGTTTGCGCGCTAGCTCTGCAAATTCAGCTATTGTGTGTGTGTGAACCCTGCCAACATAAAACATCGCTATGGTGCAATTGACTAGATTAACCTCACGTTAGTTACGTGCATTGAGTGCCTTTCAGACGGTAGACACGAATCCTCTGTTACCTTGCCAGCTATGGAACACTACATTGCATTGCTAGCTTCTCTCATTGACTCAAATTCAAATATCTGCAAACACTGGTTGATGTTACTGTAGCTAGCTAGCAAACATCAGCTAACATAGAGAGTGACCTGTAATTTAATGCAGCGAAAATGAAGACTGGTGATGGTTATAAATGTGTTTCCTTGTATTGAGTGGTAGAAGTAAAAAAAATACCTAACATATCCTTTGTTTGAACTACTTACTGGAGGTCAGCCACCAACGACAGACTCTGTCAGATTCCCACACATGCACAGTACCTGCTGCATGTGCCACTGCTGGGGGGTGGGAGGCAGTGGATCAAACAAATGTGAGGCAAAGGGCGGGGGGTCGCAATCTTTTGAAACTTAAAAAAAAGCGCTATTAAGTGTCTATAATCAGAACAAGTGCTTTCATTGCGTATTATTAATATTATTGAAATTACACAGTTATGTTTACAGTGATATATTGGGGGGGGGGGACAAATCCTATTTTTCCCAGGATGGGGTGGTCGTGTCCCCCCCATCCCCCCTGGGATTTCCGCCTATGTTTGAGGGAACTATGGTGTTGAACGCAGGGTTGTAGTCAATGAACAGCATTCTCACATAGCTGTTCCTTTTGTCCAGGTTGGACAGGGTAGTGTGGAGTGTAATAGAGATTGCATCATCTGTGGATCTGTTTGGGCAGTATGCAAATTGGAATGGGTCTAGGGTTTCTGGGATAATGGTGTTAATGTGAGCCATTACCAGCCTTTCAAAGCACTTCGTGGCTACAGACGTGAGTGCTACGGGTCTGTAGTCATTTAGGCAGCTTGCCTTAGTGTTCTTGGGCACGGAGACTATGGTGGTCTGCTTGAAACATGTTGGTATTACAGACTCAATCAGGAACATGTTGAAAATGTCAGTGAAGACACCTGCCAGTTGGTCAGCACATGCCCGGTGCAAACGTCCTGGTAATCCGTCTGGCCCAGCAGCCTTGTGAATGTTGACCTGTTTAAAGGTCTTACTGAAATCGGCTACGGAGAGCGTGATCACACAGTCGTCCGGAACAGCTGATGCTCTCATGCATGCCTCAGTGTTGCTTGCCTCGAAGCGAGCACAGAAGTGATTTAGCTCGTCTGGTAGGCTTGTGTCACTGGGCAGCTTGCGACTGTGCTTCCCTTTGTAGTCTGTAATAGTTTGCAAGCTCCGCCACATAAGACGAGCGTCGGAGCCGGTGTAGTACAATTCAATCTTAGCCCTGTATTGGCGCTTTGCCTTTTTGATGGTTCATCGGAGGGCATAGCAGGATTTCTTATAAGCTTCCGGGTTAGAGTCCCACACCTTGAAAGCGGCAGCTCTACCCCTCAGCTCAGTGCGAATGTTGCCTGTAATCCATGGCTTCAGGTTAGGGTATGTACGTACAGTCACTGTGGGGACGACGTCCTCAATGCACTTATTGATAAAGCCAGTGACTGATGTGGTGTACTCCTCAATGCCATCGGAAGAATCCCGGAACATATTCCAGTCTGTGATAGCAAAACACTCCTGTAGTTTAGCATCTGCTTCATCTGACCACTTTTTTATAGACCGAGTCACTGGTGCTTCCTGCTTTCATTTTTGCTTCTAAGCAGGAATCAGGAGGATAGAATTGTGGTCAGATTTACCAAATGGAGGGGGAGGGAGAGCTTTGGACGCATCTCTGTGTGTGGAGTACAGGTGATCTCGAATCGTTTTCCCTCTGGTTGCGCATTTAACATGTTGATAGAAATTAGGTAAAACTGATTTAAGTTTCCCTGCATTAAAGTCCCCGGCCACTAGGAGCGCCACCTCTGGGTGAGCGGTTTCCTGTTTGCTTATTTCCTTATACAGCTGACTGAGCTGTCTTAGTGCCAGCATTCATCTGTGGTGGTAAATAAACAGCCACGAAAAGTATAGATGAAAACTCTCTTGGCAAATAGTGTGGTCTACAGTTTATCATAAGATACTCAACTTCAGGCGAGCAAAATCTAGAGACTTCCTTAGATTTCGTGCACCAGCTGTTGTTTACAAATATGTACAGACCCCCCCCCCCCCCCCCCGTCTTACCGGAGTGTGCTGTTCTATCTAGCCAGTGCAGCGTATATCCCGCTAGCTGAATATCCATATCATCGTTCAGCCACAATTCCGTGAAACATAAGATGTTACAGTTTTTGATGTCCCATTGGTAGGATATTCGCGATCGTACCTCATCTAATGTATTGTCCAATGATTGTACGTTGGCAAGTGATATTGACGGTAACAGCAGCTTTCCCACTCGCCTTCTGCGGATCCTTACGAGGCACCCCGCTCTGTGTCCTCTGTACCTGCATCTCTTTCTCTTGCCAATGACGGGGATGTTGACCATGTGGGGTGTTCGAAGTACGTCCTGTGCATTCAGGAGGATGTTCCCTAAGCAATATATAGGTCATTGTGATAACAGTTATAAGCTCAGGTACTGCTGGGATTCATACCCAGGGTCTCCTGTTTGCGAGACATGTGCTTTCACCAGCTAACACACAGTTCCCAACACATCTGCAATGCAGTTTGGCAAGCCCGCTCTTTGAAGGAGGTGGATGGCAGTTGGCTCAAACGTGTCAATTGCAATCTATGAAACTTGACGAGTAATGTGGAAGTAATGTGGAAGTATAAGATGGTCCTTCGAAATGCCACAAATAAAAACGTTTTTATCGTTTTTGCCTATTTTCCATGTGTCCTATCTGTGCTTTGAATTCAAAACAGTTAACACAAACTAAGCTAGCGGTGTTATTAAAAGTTCAATAGAAAAATGTTTTCAGAATGTTATTTAATTACCTTCGAATAACCTATAATTTCTGTTCTCAGAATGTTAATAAAACCTCCCAGGAAAACTTTTAGAGAACCAAAAAAAATATTTCTCAGAATCTCCCTGGATTCTGTTCCCAGAACAGGCTACATTTGTATTTCCATTGTCAGAATGTTTAAAAAACGTTACATTTTAACCGTCAGGAAACTTTATGGCTACGTTCCCAGAACCAATGGGAAACCAAAATCATATATTCCCACAACTTCCAAGGAACCAAATGTGCTAGCTGGGTAAGGTTTCTTACATTCATTGTCCTTCAAATCTCTACAACCCATCCCTATTTTTCATGAATTAAACAACATTTATTAATATCTGAAATATCTTAAACTTCCACATTAATCTTTAAGTTTCATAGAGCGCAATAAACACAGTTGAGCCAACTTGGGTTTAATTTTCCAAACATATAGCCTACAGATCAATGAAAGGTACATAATGATAGGTTCCTAGACAAATTGCACAATTCTACCGATCAGAGTAAGCTACTGTTGTATGCAAATTTATTTTCTAGCCACGGGCATGCTGCATATCACTAAACAACAATAAATTGTTGATGTGGTTCTGCCAATTGATTCAATTTATTGCTTTTTAAAATAGTTCAATGTTGACTACAGACTTGGGTTCAAATACATGTGCATTTGAGTATCTGGTATTTTCAAATACACAGCCCAAAACAAATACTTTTGAGTATTTTAATGGTTATTTGTCAAAACGAAATACTCTACCAAATTGTGTTTGAGAGTATTTTCAAATACTTATTACGAACACTATTTTCAAATACCTGGGTTAAATGCATGGGAGTGTATTTGAGTCAGTGTATTTGAGTATTTTCAAATACTTTCCACGTGTATTTCCAAATACATTCAATATATTCAACTACTACTTTTCAAATAAAATATTTCTGAATACTTACTTCAAATGTATGTGAAAGTAATTGAGATATTTTAAATAGTATTTGAACCCAGGTCTGGTTGCCTATATAGTGTTTTAACTGGAAAACTACTGAAGGCCCACCTGTAAGAAGAAAACACAGTTGAAAATTTACAAAACCAGAGGCCATATGCACAAAGCATCTCAGAAAAGGTCCTAGGAATCCTGTTAAAACCTGTTTTTAGACAAAAAAAACTCCCAACTCAGAGTAGGATGATGTTAAGACACTGCTCAGACAAACTCTGAGCCAGGAGTAAAATCAACTCATAAAAATTTATCTCAGCTGGTAATCACGCCAGCTGTGAACTCTATTGCACGCTTCAGACAACCACGGTGAAAAACAAATAATAGTTTTTGCCTGACATGATCACTTTGCCTACTCTTAATTCTTGCCTAATATGTTATCACTCATGTTTATTTATTTTGACCAATTCTGATGGTTTTTAAAAGCTGAATTTTTACAAAATTATTGTTATATCAACACACTCCACTCCCTTTTAACAACTCTAAATCGTTTTGGAACTGTAGCTAACGCATCAAGTCACTTGCCGATAATGATGCAGACAATGTTCGAAAGGTCTTTTGATCGAACATATTCAAAGACATAAAGCCCTAGCCATCCGTTTGTATGACAGATATGTGATAACCATGTTTCCATACTGGCCGTTATTGTAAAGGCCTGTACGTTTTGTACAAAACGCTGCCATAGATTTTTCAAGTAAGCTGTTCTTGGTTGATGACAGTGCGCCACACAGTGCAATCTGGTTTTTGTTGAATCACCTGCAACTGGACACTGACATTTTCTAACACAGTTTTTTTTTCACCGAATCGAGAATGAAGAAAGTTTTGCCAAGAACATCTTGGTTGAAAAATCTATAGTGGCTTTTTGTGTAGGGCTTTCCTGTACTGCCCAGTATGGAAACGAAGTCATCACATATCTGGTGTACAAACTGGTAGCTACATAAACCCTAGATGCCTTCAATTGCCAATTTACAGGCATGCCCAATTTAGGCATACTTTTTAACAATGTGCCCCAAAGGTATAACTTGAAATATGAAATAACATGATGTAGATAATTAAAGATTAAAGTACATTTTTTAGCCTAGTGCTTTGAAGAATTTAGGCATATCATGTGAAATAGGCCTTGTGAAGTCATTGTCAAATAAGCAAGAGATACTGTTGTATGTAGGTCTAGATTATTTATGGGTTGATCATATAGAAATATCAATACATTATTTTATGGATTGATCATATAGACAGGAGTAAAATCAACTCATAAAAGTTTATCTCAGCTGGTAATCACAACATTTTGAGATAGTGCAAAGGAAAGACAGTGATGACGTTCATTGACGTTGCTGCAAATGATGGGAAATAACCAATTGTTACTTTTTTAACAACACAAAAGCAATTCCATGTGGCGCAGGAACCACTGACTCGCTACCCTTTTCTATTATTAAGACACCTGCTGGTAACTCTTAACTGGTTAGGACAGCTCATGAGGTACCCTAAATTTCTGTCAACTAGGTGGGACTCTAATGACTAAAGAGGATTCATGCATAGCTTTTATTTTTACCAATAAGAGTAGGAGTAAAATGTCTCTATTAGAATTTCCGACCAATTATCTACTGAGACGCTTTGTGGATACGGGCCCGAAATGTACATACAGTATTATTTCACAAAAGCTTGTAATAACACAAGTTCTTGAAAACACAGGTCTGAAACACCAGAATGTAACACATTGATTAATTAATTACATAAAAGTATATATTGCATTACCTTTACGGTATGTACCCTTTTAGGGTATGGTTTTGTTATTAAAATGAAACTTCTTTATCCAGTATATATACCAGCATATATAGTACTGACAAGGAACTAAATAAATACTTTTTTGTTCTTATATCAGTTTGAATTTCATTTAAGAGTACATAATATTTCGTTTGTTTTTGATTTGCAATGCCCGATAACTGGTCAATGTCTCAGGATCACCTCCAAAGCTGTATCCAAATCCACCAGATGATGCTGAGCCAAATATTATTAGATCTACCTGGCTTGAACAACCACTGCCTAAACCCAGTGATGCAAAAGTGGACAACCATATCAGGTTCAGACTATATGACCATGTCTTTCTGTCCCTTCAGTATGGGAGGTTGCTTTATATATTGAGTTTAGTCAGTCAGTCGGTCGGTCTGCCAGCTATCAGAGGACTCAGTCAGAGCCCCTGCATAGTCACTCTCTGACACCTACAGAAACAGTTTACAGTATACTCCTAGTGGTGGAGACTGAGGTGGATCCTGGGAAACGGAGTCCTACAAGCTGTTTTTTTCAGTGGCAGCAGTGGCAGCAGTGGCAGCGGAGCTGGTGGTGCCGGAGCATTCTGCAGTCTCTGTGCTGCGGGGGAAGTAGACGGTGGTCTTGTGTTCTTCGTAGGTGTCGATGTGTTTGAGGTGCACCACCATGTGCAGCGCGTAGGCCAGGACCAGGAGAAGGATTAGAGAGGTGATCAGACCCATGAGGATAGCTGGGGTGAAGAACGTAGCGCAATCGCTGGCTGAGCCAAACTTGTTGGACAGCACATTGAACGATTGTATCTGTCGATCAAAGAGAAATATAAAGGTGAGATGTAAAGTAAACGATGCAACAAAGTAGGGCTGTAACGAAATCAGTATTGCAATATCTTTCCCATGGCAAAAATGAAAACATGAAGCAGACAAAAGTTTTTGGTCCTTAAAAAACATGCTATATGTAAAATATTGTGTGCTATACCTTGAAAAATAAATAATTGTGACTCTGGATGACAACATAATGATGTTTGTTTCCAACATTAGGGCTGTTTTCCTAAAGAAGTGAAGCCGCTTCGTGTGTTGTTTTGTTGCCAAGACACTAAAGATTATCGCAATACTGGTCCCTGCTCTACAACAAAGATTACATTTATTTCAACAAGTCATATTGAGACTAAAGTCTCTTTTGCAAATGAGCCCAGTACAATACGAAAACAAACACATCAATAGGCAATTATAGATAAACATAAATATACACAATATTCACATGAAATACACATTAAGATACAAAACACAGTCAATTAAAACAAACACTTTCCTCATTATAAAATCCTCTGTCACCTGTCTGAATTGCCCTAGGCACACCAAAGCATCCAACCGAAATGTATTTTGGAGATTTTTTAAAACATAGAGTGCAAGGAAGTTAAATGTAAATCTAAACAGTGAAGGTAAGTAAGTTGGAAGCTTGTGCAGCAGGGCTTTGTAAACAAAAAGAGTGTAATGATGTGATCTACGTGACTTCAAAAAGGTCCAGCCAACCTTTTGGTAAAGAATGCAGTCTCCCGTGATCAAGGGGACTCGTTCGATTATAGAACCATCCGATGTGCCAATCTTACGAGAATTTGAAAACAACATGTATTTAAGCACAAGTTTTATATCAGTAAGGGCTTCCTGTACACTTGGATAATCAGACTATAGCCTTGTCACAGCCAGGTCAGCAGTAGGGGAAATTGTATACATAATATTATCACATGCATACAGATTAAATTTAAACATTTTAACAGATTGATCAATAGCATTTATATAAATAGCGAAAAGAGCAGGTCCTAGTATCGACCCCTGTGGAACACCTTTACGTACTTCAACAAATTCAGACTTAACCTCATCAATCACGATGGCCTGTGTTCTGTCACTAAGATAATCATGAAATCATGAGCAGGCGTCAGAGCCCAGGCCAATCGAGGACAACTTGTTCAATAAAATAGCATGATCAACAGTATCAAACGCTTTTGAAAGATCCACAAACAAGGCAGCACAATTAATTTTAGCGTCTAAAGCATTGACAATATCATTAACAACTATTGTGGTTCCTGTGACAGTGCTATGCCCTGGCCTAAACCCAGATTGATTTATATTCATAATACTATGCTCAGATAAAAAAAGAGTGAAGTTGCTTATTTACCAAAGATTTGAGAATCTTAGACAGACATGGAGGTCTGGAGATTGGATGATAATTATCAAGATCACTACCATCTCTGCCCTTATGGAGTGGCAGCACTGTTTTCCATACTTTTGGAATTTTTCCTGATAACAATGTTAGATTTAAGATATAGGTTATTGAGCCAGCAATGAGGGGAGCAGCTCACTTGAGCAGATCCAGTGCCATTTGGTCAGCCCCTGTGCATTTCTTGGTATCTATAACAAGAAATCCTTTTCACAAATCTGACCATGACTCCATCTTGTTGCTCCCCTCCTAAAGGCAGAAACTAAAACAGGAAGCGCCCGTGCTTAGGTCTATCCAATGCTGGTCTGACCAATCGGATTCCACGCTTCAAGATTACTTCAATCACGTGGACTGGGATATGTTTCGGGTAACCTCAGATAATAACATTGACGTATACACTGACTCGGTGAGCGAGTTTATAAGGTAGTGTGTAGGAGATGTTGTACACACTGTGACTATTAAAACCTTCCCTAACCAGAAACCGTGGATTGATGGCAGCATTCGTGCAAAACTGAAAGCACGTACCACCGCATTTAATCATGGCAAGGCGAATGAAAATATGGCCGAACTACAAACAGTGTAGTTATTCCCTCCGTAAGGCAATCAAACAAGCAAAGTGTCAGTATAGAGACAAAGTGGAGTCGCAATTCAATGGCTCAAACATGAGACGTATGTGGCAGAGTCTACAGACAATCACAGATTACAAAAAAAAAACCAGCTCCGTCGCGGACATTGACATCTTGCTTCCAGACAAATTAAACAACTTACTTTGCGCGCTTTGATGAAAATACAGTGCCACCGACGCAGCCCGCTACCAAAGACTGTGGGCTCTCCTTCTCGTGGCCGACGTGAGTAAAACATTTAAACGTGTTAACCCTCGCAAGGCTGCCGGCCCAGACGGCATCCCTAGCCGCGTCCTCAGAGCATGCGCAGACCAGCTGGCTGGTGTGTTTACGGACATATTCAATCAATCCCAATCCCAGTACGCTGTCCCCACATGCTTCAAGATGGCCACCATTGTTCCTGTTCCCAAAAAAGCTAAGGTAACTGAACTAAATGACTATCGCCCCGTAGCACTCACTTCTGTCATCACGAAGTGCTTTGAGAGACTAGTCAAGGATCATATCACCTCCACCGTACCTGTCACTCTAGACCCACTTCAATTTGCTTACCGCCTAAATAGGTCCACAGACGATGCAATCGCAATCACACTGCACACTGCCCTATCCCATCTGGACAAGAGGAATACATATGTATGAATGCTGTTCATTGACTACAGCTCAGCATTCAACACCATAGTACCCTCCAAACTCATCATTAAGCTTGAGACCCTGGGTCTCGACCCCGCCCTGTGCAACTGGGTCCTGGACTTCCTAACGGGCCACCCCCAAGTGGTGAAGGGAGGAAACAACATCTCCCCCCTCTGATCCTCAACACTGGGGCCCCACAAGGGTGGGTTCTCAGCCCCCTCCTGTAATCCCTGTTCACCCACGACTGCGTGGCCATGCACGCCTCCAACTCAATCATCGAGTTTGCAGACGACACAACAGTGGTAGGCTTGACTACCAACAATGACGAGACGGCCTACAGGGAGGAGGTGAGGGCCCTCGGAGTGTGGTGTCAGGAAAATAACCTCTCACTCAATGTCAGCAAAACAAAAGAGATGATCGTGGACTTCAGGAAACAGCAAAGGGAGCACCCCCTATCCACATCGACGGGACAGCAGTGGAGAAGGTGGAAAGTTTTAAGTTCCTCGGTGTACATATCACAGACAAACTGAAATGATCCACACACACAGACAGTGTGGTGAAGAAGGTTATCCTCAACCTCAGGAGGCTGAAAAAATGTGGCTTGTCACCGAAAACCCTCACTAACTTTTACAGGTGCACAATTGAGAGCATCCTGTCGGGCTGTATCACTGCCTGGTATGACAACTGCACCGCCCACAACCGCAAGGCTCTCCAGAGGGTGGTGTGGTCTGCACAACGCATCACCGGGGACAAACTACCTGCCCTTCAGGACACCTACAACACCCGATGTCACAGGAAGGCAAAAAAGATCATCAAGGACAAAAACCACCCGAGCCACTGCCTGTTCACCCCGTTTCCATCCAGAAGGCGAGGTCAGTACAGGTGCATCAAAGCTGGGACAGAGAGATTGAAAAACAGCTTCGATATCAAGGCCATCAGATTGTTAAACAGCCACCACTAGCATAGAGTGGCGGCTGCCTACATACAGACTTGATATCATTGGCCACTTTAATAAATGGAACACTAGTCACTTTAATAATACCACTTTAAGAATGTTTACATATCTCACATTACTCATCTCATATGGATATAATGTTTACTGTATCCTTCACTATCTATTCTTTACTATCTATTGCATCTTAGCCGCTCTGTCACTGCTCATCCATATATTTTACACTTATATATTCTCATCCCATTCCTTTACTAGATTGTGTGTATTGGTTTTGTAGTGGAATTTGTTAGATATTAGGTATTGTTGTGGAATTGTTAGATACTACCTGTTAGATACTGCTGCACTGTCGGATCTAGAAGCATAAGCAATTTGCTACACTCGCAATAACATCTGCTAACCATGTCTATGTGACCAATAACATTTGATTTGACTTGAAGTACAGAATGAAGGATTTATTTTTCTGTGAATTGCCGAAATGCAATAACTTAACTATCATTTTCTGAGTTAATCTGCAAAATGCCAGAATCAGCGTTAAGCCCAGTCTTAGAGATAGTAGGGCTAGATGCGCTTTGAAAAAGATAGCCCGCTGAAATAAAATGACAATTAAATGCATCAATGATGGCATTTTTGTCCGTAATGGGACCAGAATTAATTTGTTGGGGCAGAGAGTAGGAAGTTCAACCCTTTAGATATTTGACAGTTTTCCAGAATTTAGCCAGATTCCCTTTACAATCGTAAAGAGTGGTTACATAATAATCAGATTTAGCCTTTCTGATTAGTCTTCCACATTGATTCCTCAGTTGACTAAAAGATTTCCAATCTGGGCCTAAACCTATGTTCCTGGCCTTGACCCAGGCAACATTTCTCTTGTGAATGACTTTGGATAATTCAGGAGTGAACCAGGCATCCGATCTACCTTTACTATCAGAGTTTTGAAGGGGCATGATTATCTACAATAGTATTGAAGACATTTGCAAAAAAGCTTCAAGCTAAATAAGGTTAAGGGATAGCTGAGATACAATCTAAGTCACTAAAATAAAGATTATGTAAAAAAAAAGCTTTTTTAAATGTCCTCTTAGTGATGACACGAGGCTTAGATTTATGCATTCTCATATCTCTGACACAGACAACTGGCCAACGGTCACTAAAATCCAGTGAGAAAACCCCTCTATCAACATATTTATCTGGAGTATTCGTCAAAATAAGATCAATCAGGGTAGATTTCCATGGATGTTTAGGATTGGACCGTGTAGGCTCAGTTATCAGACGAGACAGGTTTAGGATTGGGCCGTGTAGGCTCAGTTATCAGCCGAGACAGGTTTAGGATTGGGCCGTGTAGGCTCAGTTATCAGCCGAGACAGGTTTAGGATTGGGCCGTGTAGGCTCAGTTATCAGCCGAGACAGGTTTAGGATTGGGCCGTGTAGGCTCAGTTATCAGCCGAGACAGGTTTAGGATTGGGCCGTGTAGGCTCAGTTATCAGCCGAGACAGGTTTAGGATTGGGCCGTGTAGGCTCAGTTATCAGCCGAGACAGGTTTAGGATTGGGCCGTGTAGGCTCAGTTATCAGCCGAGACAGGTTTAGGATTGGGCCGTGTAGGCTCAGTTATCAGCCGAGACAGGTTTAGGATTGGGCCGTGTAGGCTCAGTTATCAGCCGAGAAAGGTTTAGGATTGGGCCGTGTAGGCTCAGTTATCAGCCGAGACAGGTTTAGGATTGGGCCGTGTAGGCTCAGTTATAAGCCGAGAAAGGGTTAGGATTGGGCCGTGTAGGCTCAGTTATCAGCCGAGACAGGTTTAGGATTGGGCCGTGTAGGCTCAGTTATCAGCCGAGACAGGTTTAGGATTGGGCCGTGTAGGCTCAGTTATCAGCCGAGACAGATTTAGGATTGGGCCGTGTAGGCTCAGTTATCAGCCGAGAAAGGTTTAGGATTGGGCCGTGTAGGCTCAGTTATCAGCCGAGACAGGTTTAGGATTGGGCCGTGTAGGCTCAGTTATAAGCCGAGAAAGGTTTAGGATTGGGCCGTGTAGGCTCAGTTATCAGCCGAGACAGGTTTAGGATTGGGCCGTGTAGGCTCAGTTATCAGCCGAGACAGGTTTAGGATTGGGCCGTGTAGGCTCAGTTATCAGCCGAGACAGGTTTAGGATTGGGCCGTGTAGGCTCAGTTATCAGCCGAGAAAGGTTTAGGATTGGGCCGTGTAGGCTCAGTTATCAGCCGAGACAGGTTTAGGATTGGGCCGTGTAGGCTCAGTTATAAGCCGAGAAAGGTTTAGGATTGGGCCGTGTAGGCTCAGTTATCAGCCGAGACAGGTTTAGGATTGGGCCGTGTAGGCTCAGTTATCAGCCGAGACAGGTTTAGGATTGGGCCGTGTAGGCTCAGTTATCAGCCGAGACAGGTTTAGGATTGGGCCGTGTAGGCTCAGTTGTCAGCCGAGACAGGTTTAGGATTGGGCCGTGTAGGCTCAGTTATCAGCTGAGACAGGTTTAGCTCAGAGCAAATATCTTTTAGCGTATCTGACAATATTAGAATCTCCCAAAATGAATAGTTCATATTTACCATACTTAGATAGCAATTCAGATAAATTGTTAAGAGAACATGAAGAAGCCGAGAGGGCCGATACACTCCTGCTAGTGTCAGCTGGTTATTATGACTAAGGCCCACGTTAAAAACAAGACAACCAAAATGCTTAGGGACAGATGTAGCAAGAGATACAAAAATATTTGAATGGTCCTATTCTGTCCCATCTGTAATCATTATAACCAGATAGAGACACATCAGAGTCCAGCACAGAATTATTTCAGAAATTACCAGAAGCCAGAATTTTAAATAAATATATATTTGAAATCAAAGTTCTGGGATTTACATGAACTAAGAGTCAATGAGGGTTACCTGTTGCGGGCCTGCAGTATGATGACAGTGCTGATAATTTATGGTTGTCTCAGCGCAGCACATAAAGGATATGATATTATTTTTTAATCTGGGGGATTTTCCTATATCATGTAACTCTTTAAGAAACCAAACATGAATCTTTCTGGGTTCATACACAAACACAATAAAAAACAATACAATAAATAACAAGGTATTGTTATGGTATAAAAAAAAGAATTGTGCCACCTAGATGTATAACTAGGAACTGCCCTGTATTATGCCGAGTTGGATAAAGCCACACTCAAGTTGCAGTTCTGTTTACAGATCATTCGTTATTATTTTACCAAAAGGTTTTAACAACAATACAAGTTATCCAGTTATCCATTACAATTCAACAGGAGTAGCTGCCGGGTTCCAAAAGAACTCTCAGAACATGCTCCCCTATTAAAACGTGCCTTGCCCTCCTGCAATAAAACGATGCCTCCCCGTAAAAACAATGCATGCCAACCTGGAAGTCTGTGAAGGTGATGTGCCAGTTTGCAGAGTTGTCTGTGATGGAGCTGGGTACGAGCAGCGTGTCGTACTTCTGCAGACTGCTGACGTGCTGACAATGGTAGGAGTGGGTACTAGGAGCGTAAACATCGGTGGCGTTGAACGTTGCCTCGTGGGTCCAGTTGTAGTGGATGTGTACGCTGTCCAGAGTGAACCAGTTCTGCCCTGCCGACTCATAGAATGTGTTGGACATTTGTAGTCTGTTGGAACAGTGCATTCATTGATTACACAATTACATTTAAGTAATTTAGCAGATGCTCTTATCAAGAGAGACTTACAGTCAGTGTACAGTACAATAAATAAGTAAATAAGTATCACAACCAAAATGGACCCCGCACAATATACTTCAGACCAAGTGTTTTATTTACCTACATGTGACCTGACCAGGAAAACCCATGGGCCAATCTATTATTTGTAAAATGGTCCTTATAGCCTAGCACTGGCTATAAAAATGAATGAAGAGGCAAACCTAATTGCAAGTCCTCTCAAGTCCTCCACATCTCCGAAACGTAGTACAAGCCTGGTGGAAAAATAAGGTTCAATAGTACTATCGAATGAATTAATCAATTAATGAAATTTTTTTTGTGTGTCAAATTGCCAGTTGGCAACCCATTCCTTATGGGATTAATTGACACATAAACAAACATTACAATAATTCACTCTGATAATTCAGTGATAATTCTTCTTCCGGTGTTCTCTGTCATTACTTAATCCTTGGAGGATAGCGAGGAAGGAATATCTACAGCCGCTAAGCAGACATACGTAGCTTTGTCTTTGCTGCACGTAGAGCCTTTGGTGTCCACTTGTGCATCGGGGCCGAAGGCCTTCTCTGTGAGATCCACTAAGGTGCTGTTCCTGAACCTGATAGCAAGCTTCCTGGCCCTAAACAGGATACATGTTTTGCTGTTGTAAACCACGCTCAGAGGAGAGTAAGGAAGAATGCTGGATGTCTGCAGTAGCCTCCGTTTGGTTCTGTGTGGGGAGTCCAGCTGCCATTCATAAGTCTGACGGTGGGAAAGAGATGATGAAACAGGAAGGGGTGAAAGAGGGAGCGAGATAGCAGAAGAGACAGAGGGGAAGACAGAGAAAATAAGAAAAGGAGAAGGAGAGGTAGAAAGAGATAATATGGTGGCTCACTGATTGACAAACAACAGTAATCTGAAAAACTATTACAGATTGCTTTTTCATCTCATTGTGGGGTCTACAGTGGGCGTTCACTGACCAATAAGACTTTGCGTAAACGTGTTGTTGTTAGGAATAATCTAATCTATTTATAATTTTATGTTGAAATTAAATCTAATGGTTTATCACACTGAGACTAAGCCTTCTGTCTGGGATTAGTTTCAGACGGCTGGGAATAAAAGCTTTTTTCATGAACAACGCCATATTGGATTCCTAGAAATGTCAGTCTCTACTGTCTAATCACACACACAGTAGTCTATATCTCCCTTCTCTGAAGTGTGCACTCGTTCACTATTTTCTGCAAATCTGGTGCAAATCTGGAGGCATTGGCTAGTGGGAGTTTCCACCATATTTTTTGTACCAGTCATTTCCTTTCAAGTCAGTGAAGTGAACAAGTGCACACTTCAGGAGGAAGGAAAGATAATAATTGGGACCTGCAGGACTCTCCTGAGAGGGTCCTCCACTATAAGCGAAGAACTCTCCCCATCGGAAGCAGCACTGTGGCTCTGGGCAGCCAACCCATCTGTATACAAGGAGAAAGAGAGACATTTTATTAAATCAAATATTTAGAACTTATAAAGCAATTATCAAATTAATATTAACAATGTGTCACTACTACACCAGTGTCACTATTACACAGGTAAATTAACAACTGTGATGTCCTGACCATAGAGAGCTCGTATTTTTCTATGGTAGAATAGGTCAGGGCGTGACTGGGGGGTTTTGTCTAGTTTATTTATTTCTATGTTTGGTTCTAATTTCTTTTTTCTATGTTGGGGATTTTGTCTAGTTTAAATGTTCTATGTTGTGTTCTAGGTTCCTTTTTCTAGGTTGGGGTTTTCGTATGATTTCCAATTAGAGGCAGCTGGTCATCGTTTTCTCTAATTGGGGATCATATTTAAGTTGTTGTTTTTCCCACTAGTGTTTGAGGGAGATTATTTTGAGTTTATGCATGTAGCACCTCCTCGTCACGGTTTGTTGGTTTTAGTTTATTGTCTGTCTTGCATAGTTTCACATAGAAATAAAGATGTGGAATGATATGCACGCTGCGCCTTGGTCCCTTTCATACGACAACCGTGACAACAACATATGGTGAAGTGTTACCAGTGAATTTTGTGTATTTTATTTTTTTATACACATGCCATAAAAAAAACAACTCAACATTTACATAATCAATTGACAATAAGGGAAAATAACTTACTGTTTTGAACCCTGATATCTTGGGATGTTGGCCCCGCTGAACTGTAAACATACAAAAATAAAAGATTATTTCAGATGATATAGAAGTAGCCTATAAGGTACTGGATAGTGAACATCAATGTAAATATCCCTTATATAGATGTAGAGACAATGGTAGATTGAACATATCATTAAAATAAATATTTAATACTAATGTCACATGTATAATTTGTACAGTTCTTTATTTAAAATGTAGTTATTTGTTACATTTAAAACCTATCAGTACTACTTATTTCTCTGTGAGGTGGATATATAGCATTTTGCAAATAAAACATATTTTTTTTGTCTCTCTGAAATTAAACCATCAAGTGATAGATTTTAAACATATACATGTCTGTCTTTGAACAACCCCATGCCATGATCAGATAGTGGAACAAACACACCAATCTCTTTCAGAATTTCTTAAAAAAATAAAAGGTAATTTACCAACAAATCTTCCCAGATCGTGGTGTCCTTACTGGGAATCAGAGGAGCTAGCAGCCAGACCATGGTATCCTTATTAGGGCTAAGGGGGTTAGCGTAGACTGTCTGCCCACCAGATCTGAGGAAGCTACCTGGACAGTGTTGGATTCCTCAGGAACTAAACTGAAATTCCAATGTTCTTCATTTGAATTGGAATTTCAGTTAACTTCCTGAATTGAAATGGAATTGACTCCAACCCTGACTGACAAACATTAGCAGTGTAATTTTAGCACTAGCCTGTAGTCTGTAAAAAAGAGTCTCAGTATTTTTATATCAATGCAAACTTCAATAATGTACAAAGCACATTTTCTACAGCTTTCGTCTTTGGGTGTCGAGTAGAATTCTCCATTGGACCATTACTAGTCTATTAGAGCAGTGGGTAGTTCGCATCTATCGTTTACCCAGTCATAATCCAATGCAGAGCCTGGCGCTTGCAACTGCAGGATAGTGTGTTTGATTCCCAGGACCACCCGTAAGTAAAATGTATGCAAGCGTGACTAAGTCGCTTTGGATAAAGTGTCTGCTAAATAGTATTTATATTATATTGTGCTTATATTCTGCATGAATCAGAATTCCTTATCTGATTCGTTCCTCACATCATAAAGCATGAGGGCATAAAGCTTGACCCTGCAGTAAGGCACTGCATTGTGTGTGGCGATTTGTTTAATACTATTGCAGAGAGGCATATACTACTGTAATACTATGTTATCTATAACAGGAATAGTTCATATTCAGTGTACCTCAGTGTAAAAGTGTAATTATCTGACATTGTTATTGAAAGCTCATCTGTGGCTGTATCTCTGTTGGCCTGGTTCAGTGATGTAACAATACATTTGAGAGTTGATGAGGAGTGAGTGCGCTGTCTGGTTCACCAGCAGATGCCACTGTTACGTAATAAAAAGTGACAAAACACTGAGTAATCATTTATCTGAACACAAATGTCAACCTGAATTTGCTACACAGACCTACACGGCCTCACCAAAACCACTAACCCAAGCAAAAATGTAGCTTTCATTCAAACGACTGAACCGACTGTGATCAACAGGGGATAGAGAAATCCTCTCCTACCTCTGTCCCCACCCTACACATCAGCTTACAAATCCACTCTGTACTCTACCCTGCTGCTGTCATTGACAGGTTGCAACATAGCATGATGTGGACCAGCCATGACATAATAAATGTGATCCACTGATCATCTCTCACTCGCCTCACAATGCCAGGCATGTCATGTATTCTGTGAGGGTAAGTTTGAAGATAAGGGGGTGCTTTTAGACTTCTTCCTGTGCTCAGACTAAAGCCTGCACTGCACTACATGTTGCCACCAATGCCCTTGAGGCAATATGTTGCCAATTACATGAGAGTTTTTTATGAAGTTAAATGTTCCCTAATAGATGAGCCCAAGGTGTTGGGAGACAGGGCGGAGAATAATGACTTTGGTAAACAGGTCGGGGGGGGGGGGGGGGGGGGGTGATATTTTCAGTTAAAGATCAAACATGTTAAGCAGTATTGTCCATGTATAGTTTGTTCCTAAATGCACAAAAGACACATTGACAAGTGAAATGAGCCTGAAAAATGGTTTTATTGATTGTTTCAGGATTATTGCATTTGGAATGATCCTGACCTCTCAGATCATCAGGTGACTTTGTTTACTGTATTCTATGTTTTCATCACCTGATTAAATCACATTATAAACTGGGTGGTTCAAGCCCCTAATGCTGGTTGGCTGACAGCGCTGGTATATCAGACCATATACCACGGGTATGACAAAACATGTATTTTTTACTGCTCTAATTACGTTGGTAACCAGTTTATAATAGCAATAAGGCACCGAAGGGTTTGTGGTATGTGGCCAATGTACCACGGCTAAGGGCTGTATCCAGGCACTCCGCGTTTCGGCGTGAGCAAGAACACCCCTTAGCCGTGGTATATTGGCCATATACCACACCCCTTCATGTTTATTACTTAAATATCACAATATCACATAGCTACCCTACAGGGAGCATTATAAGCCCCTGCTTTGTATTCAGGGCATGTTTACAGGCATCTAAATTGAAATATCAATAAAATATGATATGAAGAAATGTATAAACAGTACATGCACAATACTGCCTAACATTTTAGCTTAACATCTGATCTTATATTTAGATATAAAGCCCCTGTGCTGTCTATTCAAGAAAGGTTGACTGGAGGCTGCTGGAGCTTAGGCAGCAGCAGCTGGGGCAAGTGTCAGGGTTATGACAAAATGCCACATGCCAAAACAGGATGATTAAGAAGTGAGCAGGGTTCCGAAGGTGGGGGTATTCAAGGCACCAGGATCTACCGGGCAATCTGCTATGTCATATTTCAGTCAAAGTATGGTGGATCTGGCTCCCCCAGACTACTGCATTCATTAAAGTTATACAAAATACACTTCATGGGATATTATATCCATGTTCTTAAAATGAACTGCAATAATCCCATTGTCAATTACTAGAACCAAAATCAATGAATTGCTGTCCAATGGAATACTACAAACAAATACATTAATTTACTATAACAATCTGTACCCTTTTCGTCATAGTTAACATATTCTATTCAATATATTCAACTGTAAAACTATGAAAATAACGTTTCTGTGTTACAGAAATAACTAAATGTTTGTATGTGATTACTGTTTTTACATTTTGATTATTTGAGTGGCAGCAGTGCCAGACATATTGAGGGGAATAGCGTAGAATAAAATAGAAGACAATTCCTCCATCTAGCATCTTACGGAGCTGTACTCAAATAGTGTACTTCTCAGAGGAAGGCTGTCTCTGCAGTATACAGCACACATAGTCTCATCTCTGATGTAGCAGCATTTATCCCTGCCTATTTTTTGTAGTGCATATATGGATTTGCCCTGTAAACTGATGAGAGCAACACCCATGGATTGTCTCTTGTATTTCACTGACAGAGCCCTAGTAGCTACATTTGCATTGCAGATGTGCACACTACAGTATCGTACCCTACAGTAACAGCGCAGCACATCTCAAATGTACAAGAGGGAAATAACTATCACAATGGTTACAGATGATACGAGATCATGCTTTTTACAGATTCACAAACGCCTTCTAAAACGGTATCTTTCTCCTCATTCCCACGGGTCCCCATCACACTATAAAAGACCCTCGTTCTCCCCCATCCATCCATCGCCCTGCCTGACTCCAGCCTAGAGTTGAAATAGCTCCTTTCACACCTACCTTTTTTCCACAACCGCTGACACTTGATCAAATGACAAAGAGAGCTGCAGAAAAACGACAGAAAATAAATAAAAATACATAAAGAAGTCTTGTTTTGCCATGGAGCCGGCCAGGTGAGACTGCCACAGATGACGACTGCTTCATAACGTTCTTCGATAAGAGCCGAAGCCTGAACCTAATGATGGACACGGGCAGCAGCAAATAGGCATCTAGAGGGAGGGGTAATCATGTGTCACGGTCACACCCACTCAGAACACACGCACACAAAGCCCATGAGCTGTCCTCAACAAAACTGATACAGAAATACACAGATACTTATATGTTCAAGGTCAGTATGCGTGCCGGGATTTTTTTCGATAGGGAAGGCACCCCCATGATTAAATGACCTAGATGCGATGCTATCTCTATTGGAATGAATTTGTAGGATAAACCAGTTATCTGTCCCTCATATCATCCCCAGCTTCCAATTGGCTCATTCATCCCCCCTCCTCTCCTCTGTAACACCCCAGGTCGTTGCTGTAAATGAGAACGTGTTCTCAGTCAATTTACCTGGCAAATAAGGGTAAAATAAATCATTCGTAAGAAAAAAAGCTCTGCACCCGATACGGTCATGAGTTGATGAAGCAGTATGGAATATGACCAAAGACATGTTAAACCACTAGAATTACATCCTCATTCTCATCAATGGAATATAGCTGTCTGACAATAGAGGAATCCGTTCTGTCTCCTAGACTAGTCTACCCTTCTGTCTGTACTTCAGTAACCCATGAATGATTAGATTGTACAATATGCTTGTAAAGAACAGGCAGGCCCGCACACTGTTGATGCTCCTCAGCAACCAGAGTAAATTAAACAGTTACTTCGAGGTTTCAGAGAGCGACGTCACCGATTGACACGCCACTAGCGCGCACCGCTGACGAGCCAACCATTTCACACCAGTTGCAGCAGCAGCAGACACTGTATTTCAACCCCCTGTAACTCATTTTATTATGACAACTGACTGGTGTCACCGCCCCTTCATTTAAAATAAAAACTATTATCATATCATGAGCATTTGCTATTATATTATGATGTTTTGGCTCTATTTGATTATTTTATTACTATTTAGATGATTACAATATGAATCAGTCCATTGTTAGCCCATGTTTTTTTTTACCCTACTTTTTTATTGTAGCATATTGTACCTAGATTTTCCTCGGTTTGAACTTGGACCCATTTGTATGTATGTAATCCTTTATGAACATATGTACCTCTGTGATTTGAATTGTTTCCACACCAACCATGCCTCATGTGCTTAACGGTCATGTAAGGTGAAATGTGTATATTTTGGGATGTGAGCACAGTCTGTTTGACCTGACGAAGAAGATCCGTTTCGATCGAAACGTAGTCAATAAAGCGGGGAATTAGGCTGCTCTGCAAGGGCTGCGGTTTTTGTAGGGCGATGGGTAACGACGTTTAGAGGGCGACTGTTGTCCATGTGTGTAGAAATCTCTGATTCACGCCCAGGTTGGGGCGAGGAAAGGGACGAAAGCGCAATACTGTTAGACGGCTGAACGCTGCCTAACACGTCTCCTGATGTACTGGCCTGTCTCCTGGTAACGCCTCCATGCTCTGGGCACTACGCTGACAGACACAGCAAACCTTCTTGCCACAGATCGCATTGATGTGCCATCCTGGATGAGCTGCACTACCTGAGCCACTTGTGTGGGTTGTAGACTCCGTCTCATGCTACCACTAGAGTGAAAGCACCGCCAGCATTCAAAAGTGACCAAAACATCAGCCAGGAAGCATAGGAACTGAGAAGTGGTCTGTGGTCTCCACCTGCAGAACCACTCCTTTATTGGGGGTGTCTTGCTTATTGCCTATAATTTCCACCTGTTGTCTATTCCATTTGCACAACAGCATGTGAAAGTTATTGTCAATCAGTGTTGCTTCCTAAGTGGACAGTTTGATTTCACAGAAGTGTGATTGACTTGGAGTTACATTGTGTTGTTTAAGTGTTCCCATTATTTTTTTGAGCAGTATATTTTGATTTGTTTAACACTTTTTTGTTTACTACATGATTCCATGTGTGTTATTTAATCGTTTTTGATGTCTTCACTATTATTCTACAATGTAGAAAATAGTAAAAATAAAAAAAATCCCTTGAATGAGTAGGTGTGTCCAAACTTTTGACTGGTACTGTACATGTATATAATTTAGAAATTGGGTAGTGCATCATCAGTTCCTCTTGTCATGTTAGTCATTGTATATCTTAGAGAGATATTTATAACTGGTCAGAAATGTCCAGATCAACTAGCCCATGTCAGCTAACGTTTTTTTTTTATTTAGTTTTTTTAGCCCATAGATATTGTTGTAATTTTTTTGTCACTCAAATATCACGAATACACATTTGACATGGCAAAATGTATAGAATTGCAAGAAAATTTGCTCTAAAACTGCAACATTTTCTTTGCACCCCATGACAAAATGTGTAGAATTGCATGAAATAAGCTGTACATCTGCAAAATTCTCTCCACCAACAAGAGGGGTGTGAACAGTTTGTGTCATGAACAGTGCTTCTGCCCATAGAAATAGACGATGTTCCCCAAGTGAAAACGTTTGGGAACACTTGGCTCAATTAGATTATTTTACTTGTACTGTATTAATGTCCCTGTGTCACAAGGTGGAAAAGTGACAGGTCCTATGTCTGGGTTGAGCAGGCAGAGTGAAGAAGAGGCAGACAACAAAAGGGACATTTATTTTCTTAAAGTGGCAATCTGCGGTGGATCTAATAACAAAGGGACGAAAGCGGTGGATCTAATAGCAAAGGGACGAAAGCGGTGGATCTAATAACAAAGGGACGAAAGCGGTGGATCTAATAGCAAAGGGACGAAAGCGGTGGATCTAATAACAAAGGGACGAAAGCGCAATACTGTTAGACGGCTGAACGCTGCCTACCTCAAATCATCCCATTGGATTCCTGACATACAGTGCAGTCCAAAATGATTTGAGCAGTGACACATTTTGTTGTTGTTTTGGCTCTGTACTCCAGCACTTTCAAATTATACAATGACTATAAGGTTAAAGTGCAGTGTGTCACCTTACATTTCAGGGTATTTTCATCCATATCGGGTACCGTTTAGAAATTACAGCACTTTTTGTATATAGTCCCCCCATTTTAGGGAACCAAACGTATTTGGATAAATTATTTGTGCCTCTGTAACTTTCTCACTTATCATTTGTCAAGATTCATTAATAATACAAATGTACAGTACCAGTCAAAGGTTTGGACATACCTACTCATTCAAGGGTTTATCTTTACTTTTTTCTACATTGTAGAATAATAGTGAAGACATCAAAACTGTGAAATGACACATATGGAATCATGTAGTAACCAAAAACGTGTTAAACAAATCAAAATATATTTGAGATTTGAGATTCTTCAAAGTAGTCATCCCTTTGCCTTGATGACAACTTTGCACACTCTTGGCATTCTCTCAACCAACCAATTAACAGGTGTGCCTTGTTAAAAGTTCATTTGTGGAATTTATTTCTTTATTAGTGCGTTTGAGCCAATCAGTTGTGTTGTGACAAGGTAGGGGTGGTATACAGAAGATAGCCCTATTTGGTAAAAGACCAAGTCCATATTATGGCAAGAACAGCTCAAATAAGCAAAGAGAAACGACAGTCCATCATTACTTTAAGACATGAAGGTCGGTCAATCCGGAAAATTTCAAGAACTTTGAAAGTTTCTTCAAGTGCAGTTGAAAAAAACGTCAAGAGCTATGATGAAACAGGCTCTCATGAGGACCGCCACAGGAAAGGAAGACCTAGAGTTACCTCTGCTGCAGAGGATAAGTTCATTAGAGTTACCAGCCTCAGAAATAGCAGCCTCTGCTTCACAGAGTTCAAGTAACAGACACATCTCAATATCAACTGTTCAGAAGAGACTGCATGAATCTGGCCTTCATGGTCGAACTGCTACAAAGAAACCACTACTAACGGACACCAATAATAAGAAGAGTATTGCTTGGGCCAAGAAATACAAGCAATGGACATTAGACCGGTGGAAATCTGTCCTTTGGTCTGATGAGTCCAAATTTGAGATTTTTGTTCCAACCGCCATGCCTTGTGAGACACAGAGTAGGTGAACGGATGATCTCTGCATGGGTGGTTCCCACCGTGAAGCATGGAAGAGGAGGTATGGGTGTGCTTTGCTGGTGACACTGTCTGTGATTTATTTAGAATTCAAGGCACACTTAACTAGCATGGCTACCACAGCATTTTACAGCGATACGCTATCCCATCTGGTTTGTGCTTAGTGGGACTATCATTTGTTTTTCAACAGGACAGTAACCCAAATCACCTCCAGGCTGTGTAAGGGCTATTTGACCAAGAAGGAGAGTGAGGGAGTGCTGCATCAGATGACCTGGCCTCCACAATCACCCGACCTCAACACAATTGAGATGTTTTGGGATGAGTTGGACCGCAGAGGTGAAGGAAAAGCAGCCAACATGTGCTCAGCATATGTGGGAGCTCCTTCAAGACTGTTGGAAAAGCATTCCAGGTGAAGCTGGTTGAGAGAATGCCAAGAGTGTGCAACGCTGTCATCAAGGCAAAGGGTGGCTACTTTGAAGAATCTCAAATCTCAAATATATTTTGATTTGTATAACACTTCTTTGGTTACTACATGATTTAATATGTGTTGTTTCATAGTTTTGATGTCTTCACTATTATTCTACAATGTAGAAAATAGTAAAAATAAAGAAAAACCCTTGAATGAGTAGGTGTGTCCAAACTTTTGACTGGTACTGTAAGTGAATTTGTCCAAATGCTTTTGGTTTCCTAAATTGAAGGGACTGTGTACAAAAAGTGCTTTAATTTCTAAATAGTTTACTGACCTGATATGGATGAAGATACCCTGAAATTAAAGCTGACAGTCTGCATTTTAACCTCATAGTCTTTGTATCAAATCCAGTGCTGGGTCACAGAGCCAAACAACAAAAAATGTGTCACTGTCAAAATGCATTTGGACCTCACTGTATATTATTAGAGGACATCTTGAATTATGTCTCTGTAGTTGCTTTGTCACATGAAATTAGACGTGATAAAGCAAGACTAGTCAAATGAGTCTACTAGTGATGGGCAGCCTAGTAGACTGGGACCGTTTTCAGTTGCATGCCACTGCCCTGTCATCTACTGCTAAAAACCCTCTCCTTTATAAAACAATCTCAAATTCTTCACCAATGGTGGAGGTTGTAGTTGTAGTACCTAGCTAGGCAAGTAAAGGCAGGGATTTCACCTCACTCCTCTTTCGCATAATTTACTGACTACTATATCATCTTGAAGCAGATATAATGTCTCTTCAGAGCTGAGTTGTCAGGCAGGAAGAGAGACACTCATGAGTTTGATGGAAGGCCGGTTAGAGGAATGAGTGGGACGGAAGATGGCAGAAACTAATATTTGTTTGAAACTGCTAGTGAGTCGAGTGAAGCTAATAGCACAGAAAGTGAGAATGAGTGGGTTACAGTGGTGAATAAAAAGGGAAACGAGAAGTAAAGCTGTGTTGGAAAATAGGAAACCACTAGACTCGTTTTGGGTCGGAGTCAGCGTTTTGGATCAATGCTACTTGGGAAATCCATTTAACGTCTCCAGGAAAATGTGGAATGTGCTGGAAGAAAGTGTGGAGTCGGTGAGAGTCACAAGAAGTGGTCTTATTTAGATTTTATGTGTGTCTGTGGAACAGAAGAAGGGTGTTTTAAGACTGAAAAAGATATCGGAGTGGAATGTTTCCTGCATGACATATTTCCTGCATATTTCCTGAAAATGCAGTTTCCTGCATTTTCGTAGCAGGGTAACTATCAAGGGGGTTATTTCCGGGGTGGCACAAGAAATAAAGGCAGAGGATATAACTGAAGACATCGATGGAGTGGTTGGTGCACATCGTCTGACCTGTATGGTGGAGGGAGAAAAGAAGTCATCCATGCTACTGTTCTTTGATGAAGAGTCTCTCCCTTCTCATATAAAGTTAGGATTCATGAGTAACGAGTGGCAGGGAAAGATATCAGTTTGTCTCTGTGAATGGGTTGTCCTCTGACAAATCAACTGTAAATTTCGGTGTTCCTCAAGGTTCCGTTTTAGGACCACTATTGTTTTCACTATATATTTTACCTCTTGGGGATGTCATTCGAAAACATAATGTTAAATTTCACTGCTATGTGGATGACACACAGCTGTACATTTCAATGAAACATGGTGAAGCCCCAAAATTTCCCCCGCTAGAAGCCTGTGTTTCAGACATAAGGAAGCGGATGACTGCAAACGTTCTACTTTTAAACTTGGACAAAACAGAGATGCTTGTTCTAGGTCCCAAGAAACAAAGAGATCTTCTGTTGAATTTGACAATTAATCTTGATGGTTGTACAGTCGTCTCAAATAAAACTGTGAAGGACCTCGGCGTTACTCTGGACCCTGATCTCTCTTTTGAAGAACATATCAAGACAGTTTCAAGGACAGCTTTTTTCCATCTACATAACATTGCAAAAATCAGAAACTTTCTGTCCAAAAATGATGCAGAACAATTAATCCATGCTTTTGTTACTTCTAGGTTGGACTACTGCAATGCTCTACTTTCCGGCTACCCGGATAAAGCACTAAATAAACTTCAGTTAGTGCTAAATACGGCTGCTAGAATCCTGACTAGAACCAAAACATTTGATCATATTACTCCAGTGCTAGCCTCCCCAAACTGGCTTCCTGTTAAGGCAAGGGCTGATTTCAAGGTTTTACTGCTAACCTACAAAGCATTACATGGGCTTGCTCCTACCTATCTTTCCGATTTGGTCCTGCCGTACATACCTACATGTACGCTACGGTCACAAGACGCAGGCCTCCTAATTGTCCCTAGAATTTCTAAGCAAACAGCTGGAGGCAGGGCTTTCTCCTATAGAGCTCCATTTTTATGGAATGGTCTGCCTACCCATGTGAGAGACGCAAACTCGGTCTCAACTTTTAAGTCTTTATTGAAGACTCGTTGATTGAGTGTAGTCTGGCCCAGGAGTGTGAAGTTGAACGGAAAGGCACTGGAGCAACTAACCGCCCTTGCTGTCTCTGTCTGGCCGGTTCCCCTCTCTCCACTGGGATTCTCTGCCTCTAACCCTATTACAGGGGCTGAGTCACTGGCTTACTGGTGTTCTTCCATGCCGTCCCTAGGAGGGGTGCGTCACTTGAGTGGGTTGAGTCACTGACGTGGTCTTCCTGTCTGGGTTGGCGCCCTCCCTTGGGTTGTGCCGTGGCGGAGATCTTTGTGGGCTATACTCGGCCTTGTCGCAGGATGGTAAGTTGATGATTGAAGATATCCCTCTAGTGGTGTGGGGGCTGTGCTTTGGCAAAGTGGGTGGGGTTATATCCTGCCTGTTTGGTCCTGTCTGGGGGTATCATTAGATGGGGCCACAGTGTCTCCTGACCCCTCCTGTCTCAGCCTCCAGTATTTATGCTGCAGTAGTTTATGTGTCGGGGGGCTAGGGTCAGTCTGTTATATCTGGAGTATTTCTCCTGTCTTATCCGGTGTCCTGTGTGAATTTAAGTATGCTCTCTCTAATTCTCACTCTCTTTCTCTCTTTCTTTCTTTCTTTCTCTCTCTGTCTCGGAGGACCTGAGCCCTAGGACCATGCCTCAGGACTACCTGGCATGATGACTCCTTGCTGTCCCCAGTCCACCTGGCCGTGCTGCTGCTCCAGTTTCAACTGTTCTGCCTGCGGCTATGGAACCCTGACCTGTTCACCGGACGTGCTACCTGTCCCAGACCTGCTGTTTTCCACTCTCTAGAGACAGCAGGAGCGGTAGAGATACTCTCAATGATCGGCTATGAAAAGCCAACTGACATTTACTCTTGAGGTGCTGACTTGTTGCACCCTCGACAACTACTGTGATTATTATTATTTGACCATGCTGGTCATTTATGAACATTTGAACATCTTGGCAATGCTCTGTTATAATCTCCACCCGGCACAGCCAGAAGAGGACTGGCCACCCCTCATAGCCTTTTTCCTCTCTAGGTTTCTTCCTAGGTTTTGGCCTTTCTAGGGAGTTTTTCCTAGCCACCGTGCTTCTACACCTGCATTACTTGCTGTTTGGAGTTTTGGCTGGGTTTCTGTACAGCACTTTGAGATATTAGCTGATGTAAGAAGGGCTATATAAATACATTTGATTTGATACCCTGTAAGAGCTTTTGTGCATAAGCCCCTTTAGTGTCATACATGTAAAATATTTGGTAATGTGTCAATTGTGTGCAGAAAGGAAGAATATTGAATGCCAGAAGAAGGGAAATATTGCAACTGTGGAGGTGAACATGCGCCTGAATTCTTGAAGTGCCCTGGTGAAGGAGAATGAGGTGGTAAGGGTAAGGAGTGTCCAGCGTGTCTCCTATCTGGAGGCAGTGAGAAAATTAGAAGTAACGAGTGGCAGGGAAGAAGCAATGGTAGTAGAGCCACAACCAGGGAAGGTTTCTCATCAACCAAGGGATAGTGAAATTCTACATGCTAAAAAGGTGGATTTTGTATTATTTATTGCAATGGTCATAAACTGTACAGCACAAGCAGAAAATAAGTCTACAAAAATTGGAATCATTGTGAATGCCGCTGAAAGTTATTTGGTATTGTGATTTCACAGATGAGGCGGCGCAATAAATCCTGTCGGTGAATGTAGCCCCATCACAGGCCCCTGAGCCTGTGTAGGGATGTATTTTGGAGGGGACTGTGATTGAAGAAGTGTGATGTTTATTTATTTTTTGTTTACATGTTTTATTTTGTATGATGTTGTTTACCCCCTTTCCCGAAATGTGTTTATGTTTGTTTCTTATTCAATACCCGGTCCAGCTGGTGGCTGTAATGTACCATTAACATTTAATGCCAACCGCCGTTAAATCCCATCGAAGAAGAAGAATGTCTCTTCAGACTCGTTTTGACTAATGATTTGTCGCATTTTGAATCAGGCACGTACACATCTCAATATTATATAGACCTTATATTAAAAAGCTATCCAAATAGGGCACATGTGCTATTTCCCTAAATTGTGTTATTTTAATAATGTTTATTTAAATGTAGCTACATTTAAAATACGCTAAATTTACCGAGAGAATACAACGCCAAACAGGCATGTTAGTATCCACCTCTGGGGTCCTGCGAGGAGACGTTGCCGCGGAGGATTCTGGTCTTCTTTCTTTCTAGCCTGGGTTCGTAATCTGCAAACATGGGTACGATCATTTTCTATTTTTAACGGAACGGTTACAAAATCTATCAGTGTCTTTTCTATATTGACATGGAATTTGAATGTATTCTTACCCTTTTCGTTATTATCGTGGCAGAACAGGATGTATTTCTAGACATATTCTGAAATGTACCACCAGCCAACTAGCGCGATCTTCGCAACGTGGAGACGGCCATAACATGCCGTCAGTGCTGGCCAGGGCTTCCTTTTCAGTCACCAAACATTTATGTAGCCAGTTACCAGAGTTTGGGTTACAAAGTTATTGAAATGGATGTGCACTCTGCATAAGCAATTTGGTTAAATGTAACTAAATTATTTTCCAATTAACTTAATTGTTAGCTAACTGCTACAGTGCTAACCGCATTTGATGAGGTGTTCATGTCCGGATAATCTTCTGTAGATACCGGTAGTTGGCTGACTGACCAAACAATGTTTTGTTGGACAATACTATTAAGTGAAAAGCTAGCTAACTACCACTTAACTATTTACTTTGTATCCCTTCAGGAAAGTGTCGTGGTCTGCGTACAGCCAGGAAGCTGCGTAACCACCGTCGTGAACAGAGATGGCACGATAAGCAGTACAAAAAGGCCCATCTCGGCACTGCCCTGAAGGCTAACCCCTTCGGAGGCGCTTCCCACGCCAAGGGAATTGTACTTGAGAAAGTGTAAGTACATCACAACTCCTCTGATATCCTCACTAATGATCAGGGCCCGTATTGAGAAAGTGTCTTGTTTGGAGTGCAGATACGGTTTCAGCCCTCCCCCTGTCCATTTAATCTTATTTTCAGAATAATCTGAAAGCCAAAACAGATTCTAGTTCAGCAGCACTGCTACTCTGGGACACATTAATACATGCCCTAATGTCTTCTCTGAATATCAATAATGTGTAATGACATGTTATCCACTATGCCAGTTCCAAATGTTTCTATCCCTGTTTTACAGTGGTGTTGAAGCTAAGCAACCCAACTCCGCCATTAGGAAGTGTGTCAGGGTCCAGCTCATCAAGAACGGCAAGAAGATCACCGCCTTTGTCCCCAATGATGGTTGCTTGAACTTCATCGAGGTAAGAGTTAACTAGTCAGCCTGGCACCCAAGCATTTTTCCAACATAGTGTTTTTTTTTTTGAAATTCAACTACTTTAACATTTTTATTTACATCCACTGTGTTAGGGTCTGATGGATGCAGTTTAGTGTGTAAACTGCACCTGATATCCACTAACAAATGCAAGACTCCCCATAAATAACAGGGCTGTCTACAGTGAGATCAAATGAGCCTAAGTATTTGATGTGCAGCCTGTATATTTTGAATTTAGAAGCACCAGTACGCTTAGAAAACTGTTAAGATTCTAGCTTTAATCCTAATATTGCGTTATTTCTTAATTCCATTCTACTTTTTAGATTTGTGTGTATTGTCTGTTAGATATTTTTGCACAGTTTGAGCAAGGAACACAAGCATGTGTATGCAGCAATAAAATGTGATTTGATACCTCAACTATTTTCCATTGTGCGCCTATTACTTTGTACATGCATTTTTTTCAATTTAGGCGCACGTGCTCCTTGTAAAAACACATCAGCATAGATCCCTGAATAATCTAAGAAAATAATGTGTGTGTATATGTATGCATGTGTATATATTTATTTATATGCATCATTGGAAAAAAATGAGAAATTATTTTATATATATATATAATTTTGACATTTTTCAATGATGCATTTTGTCATGTGTATTCAGCTTGTTTCCCTTGGTCTTTCAGGAAAATGACGAGGTTCTGGTGGCAGGATTCGGTCGTAAGGGACACGCCGTTGGGGATATCCCTGGTGTACGTTTTAAGGTGGTCAAGGTGGCTAATGTCTCCCTGCTGGCCCTCTACAAAGGCAAGAAGGAGAGACCCAGATCTTAGACAGTTCTGATGGGGAAATCAATAAAATGTTTTCACAATATCAGTCGGTTTGTTGAGCATTTTGTTGTAATTTTGATATTATGTTGCAGAGATGGGCAACTCTGGTGGTCCTCGGACGTGTATGTTGTTTTTTGTTCCTTTTCCAAATCACCATGTGATTTAGACCTGGGATACCAGGTGTAGTGTGTGTGTGTGTGCGCCATTGAAAGAATCAGCTGACATCCTGGCCCCAGAGGACTGAAGTTTCCCATCCTGGTTCCTGATCTGAGGGTCTTCTCTGATTCACTTCTACATGTCCAGGTTGACTATTAGAATGACAACTCAAGCGATTTCTTTTTTTTAATCAAGTTAATGTCCTCAAGACATTAGCGCGTGATCGTGCCAGCAGAGCATCAGTGGTGTCGATGTGTTCAGCTCTACCCAAGCTGCCTGTTCTGGCAATTACATCTCCACTTGTTCCATTTGCTGTTTTATTTATAGCTTGTTAGAGGGATTGTAATTGGGTGTCTTGATTGGTCGTAGAGTAGATGCATTTCATCTTCAGTCAAGTTTTGCCTCACTGACATGTCACATGTACCCCTCCGGTAATGAAGAGGACGTATTTCATGCCGTGGAATCATCTGGAACTTACAGGCATGGATGTCAGACAGCTGCCAATAAGAGACAATGTCTTATTTTTCTCAACCATGGTTGGTGCATCTCATTTCCTCATACACTTGCCCAAATTTAGCCACACCTGTCAACATATAATTTACAGTACTTTTTAACCAGTAGAAAAGCTGTCCCAACAGATTGTGATCCTTGTTTTGGTGTGGCGTGCTGTAGCGATTGATTTCAAAGGTGGGAGCATAGATGGCCGGAGCCTTTGTTTTAATAACTATTTTAGTCTTGAGCTTGAAGGATCAGACCGTTGAATATGGCAAGAAGGATCTTAGGACATTTTCCACAATGATACAAATTCCATCTTCCAGAATGTAATATTCTTTCATCCCCATTATTAATAGGATTACATTTTGATGTGTGTGATGCAATGTCCAATAGTCTAGATATATATTGAGACATGCAGTGTTAACCTGAATGACTAATTAATTGGTGTTGGGTTGGAAGAGGATTTGCTGCAGATTATGAAAGTGACATGTTTGGGGGTAATAGAAAGGATATGAAATGGACAGTTTGAATAGAAAAGATCACGTGGACTCGTGGTCAGCTGCTGCTGAAATTATAATTCAGTGGGGAAATTCTTTCATTTCATTTAGTACTTTGTCACAGACAGAAAACATGCTGTCAGATCATTCTTATGTTGTGAGAATCTGTACTTTCCCTAATCCTTTTTATACTGAACAAAAATATAAATGCAATGTGACAATTTCCATGATTTTACAGAGTTACAGTTCATATAAGGACATCAGTCAATTGAAATTTAAAAACTTGAGACATCTGTGGCATTGTGTTGTGTGACAACTGCACAAGAGTGGCCTTTTGTTTCCAGCACAAGATCCACCTGTGTAATGATAATGCTGTTTAATCAGCGTCTTCATATTTTGAGAAAATTACGCTTTTTCTGCATAATCAATACATGATTGAACAGAGTCTTCTGGAATGTAACAAGCAGATTGAATCGCGGGATTCCATCCTAGGGGATGAGTGCAGGTACACAGCTTCTTGCTTCACCCTTGTGAACCTTTAGAAGCACACCAGACACAGATACACAGGTCTGCCCAGATAGTAGGATAGTGATACATGTTATGTTGGTCCTGAGATTGTAAACACTTCTCCAGACATTATAAAGAGGTTCTAAATTATAAAGTCTGTATCTGGAACTCACACCCTCATCATGAGGATGGTGGCACAGCTTTTATGGTGTGACTTTTTTCTTTCCACAGTCAAGATATAACAAATAATGTAAAAATCTTCTCCGCCATAAGAAAAGGTGAGTAGTGAGTGCCGGTTCTGCACTATTGGTTATTTACTGTGTCTCCATAACAGTGTCTCCTTGATAATCCTCTCTGCTTCCTGGTTTGTTGCCAGGTGATGAAGCAGCTCTCCACCAGCTGTCTGTCAGCCAGAGTGCTTTCTCTGAAGTGGACAACAGAGGCTGGATCCCCCTACATGAGGCCGTTAGTCAGAAGAACCAAAATATTCTAGAGGTCACCTTTGCAGGTTTGTATATCTTTGTCTCGTCTAGTACATCCCTACACACAAGGGTCAATTAAATCATGCATTGTTTCGAGAAGATACAAACAATCAAAGGGACGTTAAACACCAAAATAAAAGTTTGTCCGATGTTTTCAAAGCTCGAAAGTACACTGAACCAAGATATAAATGCAACATGCAACAATTTCAAAGTTGTTACTGAGTTAAAGTTAATATAAAGAAATCAGTCAATTGAAATAAATTCATTAGGCCTAATTTATGGATTTCACATGACTGGGCAAGGGCGCAGCCATGGGTGGGCCTGGGAGGAAATAGGCCCACCCACTTGTGTGCCACTGGGGAGCCAGGCCCATCCTCTGGCAACTGCTCTGGTGGACATTCCTGCAGTCAGCATGCCAATTGCACGCTCACTCAAAACTTGAGACATCTGTGGCATTGTGTTGTGTGACAACTGCACAAGAGTGGCCTTTTATTGTCCCCAGCACAAGATCCACCTGTGTAATGATAATGCTGTTTAATCAGCGTCTTCATATTTTGAGAAAATTAAGCTTTTTCTGCATATGGAACATTTCTGGGATATTTTTATTTCAGCTCATGAAACACGGGACCAACACTTTACATGTTGCGTTTACATTTTTGTTCAGTGTACATGGACACATGCAGAAGAATGGCAATCAAAATAAACGTTCTTCCAAAGTCAACATGTTATTTTTGCGACATAAAGTTTGTATGTTAAAACTATAAATAAAATGCATATTTTCGGTTTTTATGTCACTCGTGCCCATGTGCAGATCAAATACACAGCTAGGAACGCAGATTAAGCTATCTACATGTCCTAAATGCTTAAAAAGATTGCTCAGAAAACCAGGTGATCTAATAAGCGTATGCTTACTTAGACTTTTGACCTTACGCAGATTAAGATAAGCAGAGTAAAGTGTTTACATGACTATTGCTGTACTCTGCCTACTGACATAATCAGTTTAATTTTGAATTATTAATGTGCATGTAAACGTTATTTCCACCTAGTGGAGGTGAGGGTCAGATACATGGAAACCGTCAACTAAAGTAACATTGAATTATGGAAAAGTACTAAAACTGAATACACTACATGAAGTCTCTATTTTAAATACTAAATTGTCATATTTTGTGTAAATCATTTGAGAGCTTTAAATCAAATCAATGTCATTTGTCGCATGCGGCAAATACAACTGGTGTAGACTTTATCGTGAAATGCTTGGTTTCGAGCCCTTACCAACAATGCAGAGTTTAAAAATAAAATAGTAACACACAAGGAATAAAATAAAAGACACAAGAATGGACCTATATACAGGAAGTACCAGTACATCCACTTAGCCTAACTTCCTATAAGGTTATCAGGTTCAATAAGAGAGATTGTGGTTGTTGCCAAGAGTGATCTCACGGTTCTCTTTTCTCACAGCATTCCTTCAGAGGAGGCAGAGAGGATAACATTGAATCACTTCAGTGGAGGTGTCTGGTGAGTGATGAGAGATGGGTGATAGTGAGTGACAGGAATCCAGCAGCCTGGGCAGGGCAGCAACCCATCCATCCTCTCCACAGGCGGAAGTCTGGTGACCTTCAAACAACTGGAGTAGTACAGAGAAACAGTTAATGATAACACTCTTCCTGGATGATGCTGTCGGTGAATAATGATGGACAGACACTTCATTACACTGGACGTTATCACATAAGTATGGGTGGTGATTCAATTGTCTTATTTAAAATAATGCACTGAGAATTCACTTAGAAGGTATTGCATGCATTCTTTCCGCTTTCAAAACTGTAAACTGTTCAATTGTGAATCTTAAAAGAAGAATGTTCATGCAAATAGTCTTTCATGCATCTCTTTCTTATTTACTTGCTCTAATCTATGATCTTTATAAAAGCATGAATTCCGTAAATGTGCATCTGTTTGTGTCTATCAGAAGAAACATGCAGGAGCAGGAAAAGTGTGTCAGTGAGTGTCGTTCAGTGTGCCAGAGGTACAGAGAAACCCTGGTCGCTGGTCTGTCTCATGATCAGGTATTTATAGCAGGGGAGGTATAAATAGCCCCAGAATGGAGAAAAACTGATCCCCTTGAAACCACGAAGGACGCCATAGCCACATTACAGCTTGATTACGAAAGGTAAAAGAAAACAAACTGCAACATAGTATAAACCTAGTCTTGGTGTGTTAGATCATATGAAAAGTTAATATAAATGAGTCATGTAGGCCTACACTAAATGTCTACTGTAAGGGGCTTTTCTCTTCAATATGTAAAGAAAAAGTGAAGAATTCTAAAATCCATGAGATTGTTAGCTATAGACCTACAGTCCTTAATTAGATTAAGATTGAAACACTATTACATGTCATTACAAATGCGTCCTTAAAATGGAACATTTGAAACCTGCCATTTCCTGCGCCATGGGTCGTTAAACACATGCATGCTTGACGTATCACAAGGGGTTGTGACTCATGACTTATGTGTTTGCATGGATGCGTTTATGAATATTTTGACCTGGATACCTGTTATTTTGTTACACATGATGCAACATGCCAAATTAAATGAGTCTGTGTAAATTATTGGGCATATCCACCAAACCAACTAAGAGTATTGTTAGGCATAGTAAACAATGTAAACATGGTTGATTGATTGTGAAGGGATGGGCCTGTCACATGCATGCCATGCTATAGGCCATAGGTCATGCCAGGTGATAGTTTGTCTTGTTGAGTTTAGCTGGAGAGATCCCCACTAGAGAGACTGCAAGAGGCCTGGACATGCACTTTGACGAACTAGGAAATGAAGGGGACGACTATGAGGATGTGGACACTCAATACATGATTGAACAGAGTCTTCTGGAATGTAACAAGCAGATTGAATCACGGGATTCCATCCTAGGGGATGAGTGCAGGTACACAGCTTCTTGCTTCACCCTTGTGAACCTTTAGAAGCACACCAGACACAGATACACAGGTCTGCCCAGATAGTAGGATAGTGATACATGTTATGTTGGTCCTGAGATTGTAAACACTTCTCCAGACATTATAAAGAGGTTCTAAATTATAAAGTCTGTATCTGGAACTCACACCCTCATCATGAGGATGGTGGCACAGCTTTTATGGTGTGACTTTTTTCTTTCCACAGTCAAGATATAACAGATAATGTAAAAATCTTCTCCGCCATAAGAAAAGGTGAGTAGTGAGTGCCGGTTCTGCACTATTGGTTATTTACTGTGTCTCCATAACAGTGTCTCCTTGATAATCCTCTCTGCTTCCTGGTTTGTTGCCAGGTGATGAAGCAGCTCTCCGCCAGCTGTCTGTCAGCCAGAGTGCTTTCTCTGAAGTGGACAACAGAGGCTGGATCCCCCTACATGAGGCCGTTAGTCAGAAGAACCAAAATATTCTAGAGGTCACCTTTGCAGGTTTGTATATCTTTGTCTCGTCTAGTACATCCCTACACACAAGGGTCAATTAAATCATGCATTGTTTCGAGAAGATACAAACAATCAAAGGGACATTAAACACCAAAATAAAAGTTTGTCCGATGTTTTCAAAGCTCGAAAGTACACTGAGACAAAATATAAATGCAACATGCAACAATTTCTAAGTTGTTACTGAGTTAAAGTTAATATAAAGAAATCAGTCAATTGAAATAAATTCATTAGGCCTAATCTATGGATTTCACATGACTGGGCAAGGGTGCAGCCATGAGTGGGCCTGGGAGGAAATAGGCCCACCCACTTGTGAGCCACTGGGGAGCCAGGCCCAGCCAATCAGAATTAGTTTTCTCCCACACAAAGGGCTTTATTGAGACAGAAATACTCCTCACCACCCCCTCCTCATACGACCCCGCAGGTGAAGAAGCCGGATGTAGAGGTCCTGGGCTGGCGTGGTTACACGTGGTCAGCAGCTCTGAGGCCGGTTGGACGTACTGCCAATTTCTCTAAAACAATGTTGGAGGCGGATTATGGTAGAGAAATTAACATTAAATTCTCTGGCAACAGCTCTGATGGACATTCCTACAGTCAGCATGCCAATTGCACCCTCCCTCAAAATGTGAGACATCTGTGGCATTGTGTTGGGTGACAAAAATTGCACATTTTAGAGTGGCCTTTTATTGTCCCCAGCACAAGATGCACCTGTGTAATGATCATGCTGTTTAAGCAGCTTCTTGATATGTCACACCTGTCAGGTGGATGGATTATGTTGGCAAAGGAGAAATGCTCACAAACAGGGATGTAAAACAAATTTGTGCAGAAAATTTGGGAGAAAAGCTTTTTTTGCGTATGGAACATTTCTGTGATTTTTATTTCAACTCATTAAATATGGGACCAGCACTTTACATGTTGCATTTATATTTTTGTTCACTATAGTCAAATGTGAACATGAGTTCACGTTTCCTTTCAATGACAAAATAATATTTAAAGTATAATGATAGATCATAAGACTGACTTGATGTACGCCTTGCTCAGCGTCGAGTCAAAATGCAGTGCAATGTCGGACCGACCGGGGAAAGACACCTCTGTTCCTGGCGGTGGAGCAAGGTCTGATAGAGAACGCCACCTTTCTGCTACAGAACCATTCCAGTTCTGACTGCCAGGATGACGAAGAGGACTCACCGCTAGTTATAGGTAAACCTGTCTGCATCCTCTGTTATTAATACACTCAAAAATACTGAAGGTTAGTCTCTCGTGACAGACTCCAGCTCACATGAGATTTGGTTATGGGAATAACTGAATGTAGAGCTGACAGAACAATAGACAGTCCAAATGTAAGCCTATGTAGTCCTGACAATGAGAAGAACTCTAGGACATGTATGATCATTACAGACCTATCCCACTTCTCTCCTTCCATCCAACAGCTATCAGAAACGATCGTCTGGACCTGGCCAAGCTCCTACTGGGGTTCGGTAGCAATGTGAACCTGGAGGGATGTCACAGCAGGACCCCCCTCCATGAGGCTGCCAAGCTGGGACGGGAGGACTTTGTGGAGCTGCTTCTCAGGTCTGGGGCCAACCCAGACGCCAGGTCCGACTATGGGCTCACGCCCCTGGCCCTTGCCGCTCAGTGTGGGCATGTGAAGGTAGTCCAAGCCCTCGTCCAGAAAGGTACAGTAGCCTATGTCAGTGGTTCCTAAACTGTGGGGTGCGCCTGGGTCCCCTCCCCACAAAATTATATAATTATATGTATATACAGTACCAGTCAAAAGTTTGGACACACCTACTCATTCAAGGGTTTTTCTTTATTTTTACTATTTTCTACATTGTAGAATAATAGTGAAGACATCAAAACTATGAAATAACACATATGGAAACATGTAGTAACCAAAAAAGTGTTAAACAAATCAAAATATATTTTAGATTCTTCAAAGTAGCCACCCTTTGCCTTGATGACAGCTTTGCACCCTCTTGGCATTCTCTCAACCAGCTTCATGAGGTAGTCACCTGGATTGCATTTCAATAATAAGGGATGCTTTGTTAAAAGTTAATTTGTGAAATGTCTTTCCTTCTTAATGCGTTCGAGCCAATCAGTTGTGTTGTGACAAGGTAGAGGTGGTATACAGAAGATAGCCCTATTTGGTAAAATACCAAGTCCATATTATGTCAAGAACAGCTCAAATAAGCAAAGAGAAACGACAGTCCATCATTACTTTAAGACATGAAGGTCGGTCAATCCGGAAAATTTCAAGAACTTTTCTTCAAGTGAAGTTGAAAAAAACGTGAAGAGCTATGATGAAACAGTCTCTCATGAGGCCCGCCACAGGAAAGGAAGACCCAGAGTTACCTCTGCTGCAGAGGATAAGTTCATTAGAGTTATCAGCCTCAGAAATAGCAGCCTCTGCTTTACAGAGTTCAAGTAACAGACACATCTCAATATCAACTGTTCAGAAGAGACTGCATGAATCAGGCCTTCATGGTCGAACTGCTACAAAGAAACCACTACTAACGGACACCAATAATAAGAAGAGTATTGCTTGGGCCAAGAAATACAAGCAATGGACATTAGACCGGTGGAAATCTGTCCTTTGGTCTGATGATTCCAAATTTGAGATTTTTGTTCCAACCGCCATGCCTTGTGAGACACAGAGTAGGTGAACGGATGATCTCCGCATGTGTGGTTCCCACCGTGAAGCATGGAAGAGGAGGTGTGGGTGTGCTTTGCTGGTGACACTGTCTGGGATTTATTTAGAATTCAAGGCACACTTAACCAGCATGGCTACCACAGCATTTTGCAGCGATACGCCATCCCACACCTCCAGGCTGTGTAAGGGCTATTTGACCAAGAAGGAGAGTGAGGGAGTGCTGCATCAGATGACCTTGCCTCCACAATCACCCGACCTCAACCCAATTGAGATGGTTTGGGATGAGTTGGACCGCAGAGTGAAGGAAAAGCAGCCAGTAAGTGCTCAGCATATGTGGGAACTCCTTCAAGACCGTTGGAAAAGCATTCCAGGTGAAGCTGGTTGAGAGAATGCCAAGAGTGTGCAACGCTGTCATCAAGGCAAAGGGTGTCTACTTTGAAGAATCTCAAATCTCAAATATATTTAGATTTGTTTAACACTTTTTTGTTTACTACATGATTCCATGTGTGTTATTTCATAGTTTTTGATGTCTTCACTATTATTCTACAATGTAGAAAATAGTAAAAATAAAGAAAATCCCTTGAATGAGTAGGTGTGTCCAAACTTTTGACTGGTACTGTACATGTATATAATTTAGAAATTGGGTAGTTCATCATCAATTCCTCTTGTCATGTTAGTCATTGCATAACTTAGAGAGATATTTATAACTGGTCAGAAATGTCCAGATCAACTAGCCCATGTCAGCTAACGTTTTTTTTTATTTAATTTTTTTAGCCCATAGATATTGTTGTAATTTTTTTGTCACTCAAATATCACGAATACACATTTGACATGGCAAAATGTATAGAATTGCAAGAAAATGTGCTCTAAAACGGCAACATTTTCTTTGCACCCCATGATAAAATGTGTAGAATTGCATGAAATAAGCTATACATCTGCAAAATTCTCTCCACCAACAAGAGGGGTGTGAACAGTTTGTGTCATGAACAGTGCTTCTGCCCATAGAAATAGACGATGTTCCCCAAGTGAAAACGTTTGGGAACACTTGGCTCAATTAGATTATTTTACTTGTACTGTATTAATGTCCCTGTGTCACAAGGTGGAAAAGTGACAGGTCCTATGTCTGGGTTGAGCAGGCAGAGTGAAGAAGAGGCAGACAACAAAAGGGACATTTATTTTCTTAAAGTGGCAATCTGCGGTGGATCTAATAACAAAGCCTATCCCCACCCCTGTTTTAGTAAAAAGCTGAGGGAGTGGCTGTGGAAATTTTATCAAAGTGATATCATTTTAACCACATTTTGAGATGAGGCTATACAGTGTTTGTTTACATTTACTTTGTTTACACATATTGGAGTAAAGCAAGCATATATTTTGGTTCTGATGTGGTACAATTGTTGAACTAAGCTCAGGAGGCATTTCTAAATTATGTTCTTCAAGAATCAATGGTGTACATATCAGATGTAGCAACTGCAGATTGCCCCTTTAAGGCATGTTTTTCCGTTATTTTGTGTTAAACACATTCCAGTTTCTCATTTCTGTTCAATTACTTTTTCCCCATAAATATCATTTTCACTTACTTTTTACTCTTAAAACCAGTCTAGTTAAAATCATGCAAAACATACCAACAAACCAAAGAAATCAAAAGGGCAACAGGAAGGGCCACAGGAAGGGGCACAGGAAGTGGCACAGGAAAGGGTGCAGCCCAGCAGGCAGGCATCCATACTACTTATTCTCATATTAAACGTTCAGCTCAAACCCGTGACCATTTCATCAACAAAATCATCATAGTCTGCATAGGGTCCATCACGCCTCTGCACTGCATCACCCCCTGTGGGAAGCCGCCAGGAAACACAAAACAGGAGGTTGAAATCACATGATCTGTCAATTAACCAATAAAAATGCTTAATTTAGTTGGCATGCAGATAGGTCATACCTGTTACACAAGCACATGCTGTATCTTATGACTTGGGCCTATATAAGGGCGTATAATTGGCATCAACTCGTTTTTGTATGTCATGGACTTTGTTTTTGTTGCTCTGTACAAGCATTACAGATTTGTTGTTGTTTGCTGTTTGTATCAGGGGCCAACGTGGAGTCTATGGCCCAGGATTATGCCACAATCCTATTTGAGGCATCTGCCTCTGGCAACCCTGAGATTATCTCTCTGCTGTTGGAGTATGGAGCTGATGCCAATGTCCCCAAACACACCGGACACCTCCCCATCCACAGAGTCTCCCACAGGGGCCATTTACAGTAGGTGGCACCGGTACTGCACCTTTAACCTTGTCACAGATCTGAGTTTAGTGATTAGAAATCACAATCATATTTCAGAGCTCAGTTGGCCTTTCTCTCTCTCTCTCTCTCTCTCTATTTCTCTCTTTCTCCCTTTCTCTCTTTCTCACTCACTCACTCACTCACTCACTCACTCACTCACTCAGAGCTCTGAAGATCCTGATGCCTGTGACGACCTGTGACGCAGTGTATGAGAGTGGAATGAGCCCCTTACACTCTGCAGCTGCTGGTGGTCACACAAAGTGTCTAAAGGCCCTGCTGAAGGCAGGCTATGACCCTAACTACATGTTGCACCCCTGGGTCCGACGTAACTACGACGACCAGCGGAAGTCTGCCCTGTACTTTGCTGTGTCCAACGATGATGTCCCCTCGGCCAAGCTGCTGCTGGAGGCTGGGGCCATGCCCAACCAGGACCCTGTCAAGTGCCTACAGGTCAGGCCTCATATTCACAAAGTCTTAGAGTAGGAATGCTGATCTAGGATTTTAGATCATAATGGATAAGATTATATGGACAAGGGAAACCTGATCCTAGATCAGCACTCCTACTCTGAGACACTTTTTGAAAACGGCCCTCGTGGCTTTTTGTCAAATACCCTGATGACGTCAACACGCAGAAACTCGTTTTTCTCAATCAATTTAGCACATTTTTCAGATGTAAGTGGTAAGTTTTAAAAACTCTTAAGTACTAAACTGATAACACTTGTAATTTCCCCTATCTTATATTCAGAACCTTTGATTGTGCATTGATTGGGGTTTCACACATCTTTCACCCCTGAGTCATTCATGCAAAATCTTAAGTTTTCTGTGAAATACCATGAGCATTTTTTGTTTAGTCCCCAATACATCAGATAATGACAAGCTCACCATTTAGTCATTTTAACTACCATTTAATCCAATAGCAAAAAATACAAGATACAAATGTCTAAACTTCTCTTTTTGACGTGCTGAATAGAAACATTAGTAGATGGTAAATATCATTTTCCATACATTATTTAACAAAAACTTGACATGTAATCAAAAGAAAGTATAATTTCTGTCGAATGGCAGGTTATGAGCAAGTTGAGAAATATGTCAGTCTTACAGTTTCATTATCTTTATACAGTACATACTCAGGGTAAATCATCAGAAATAGGGATATTGTGAAGTAGTTGGCTCCTGTAAAAATGTAGCACGTGTTGTATGCCATTTCTGCCCCATGCGACATTATACAAGATCACCTTTTCTACATGACTTTGTCGACTGATACAGTATCACCTGTCAATGTAATTCACATAATGAGTGGAATATATTGTTATATGTACAACCCAGGTATTTCAGCAGTGCATTGTGTACGCTACACTATAATTACAAATGGTAGAACATAGTGACTCTTCCCACTTTGTCCTATTAAAGCACACTGGCTGATGGAGAATGATGATGTAATATTTACAGCCACATCCATATACAGTGCCTTCGGACAAGTATTCAGACCCCTTTACCTTTTCCACATTATTGTTACGTTACAGACATATTCTTACGATACACTGTCCTTTTCTCAGCACATATCAAAGCTGCAGGCTAAAGTTAAATCTAGACTTGGTTTCCTCTATCATAATCGCTCCTCTTTCACCCCAGCTGCCAAACTAACCCCGATTCAGATGACCATCCTACCCATGCTAGATTACGGAGATGTAATTTATAGATCGGCAGGTAAGGGTGCTCTCGAGCAGCTAGATGTTCTTTACCATTCGGCCATCAGATTTGCCACCAATGCTCCTTATAGGACACATCACTGCGCTCTGTACTCCTCTGTAAACAACAAAATGGCGCCGGAGGAGATGGCTGCCGTTTTACGGTCTCCTAACCAATTATGTGTTTTTTTTCGCGATATTTGTAAATTATTTTGTACATAATGTTTCTGCAACCATATCTTACGGCAGAAAAGAGCTTATAGATATCAGGACAAAGATCACTCACCTCGGATTAGACGAAGATTCTTTCAACAACAACAACAACAGCAGCAGTAAGCAGGACTCACACGATATTCTCCAAACACCCCACAGGGCAGACATCCCAATTATTCGCAAAAGGAAGCGACGCAGAGGAAGAAGAGCCGGATGCCTCGTCCGGACCCGCAGAAGGCAACTAGGAAAGCTGCCGTTACCGTCAATATTACTCGCCAACGTGCAATCATTGGACAATAAACTAGACGAGGTACGATCACGAATATCCTACCAACGGGACATCAAAAACTGTAATATCCTATGTTTCATGGAATCGTGGCTGAATGACAACATGGATATTCAGCTAGCGGGATTCACGCTGCACCGGCAGGATAGAACAGCACACTCCGGTAAGACGAGGGGGGGGGTCGGTCTGTGCATATTTGTAAACAACAGCAGGTGCACGGAATCTAAGGAAGTCTCTAGATTTTGCTCGCCTGAAGTAGAGTATATTGTGATAAATTGCAGGCCACACTACTTGCCTAGAGAGACTTTTCGTGGCTGTTTATTTACCACCGCAGACAGATGCCGGCACTAAGACCGCACTCAGCCAGCTGTATAAGGAAATGAGCAAACAGGAAACCACTGACCCAGAGGCGGCGCTCCTAGTGGCCGGAGACTTTAAGGCAGGGAAACTTAAATCAGTTCAACCAAATCTCTATCAACATGTTAAATGTGCAACCAGAGGGAAAAAAAATTCTAGATCAACTGTACTCCACACACAGAGACGCGTACAAAGCTCTCCCTCGCCCTCCATTTGGTAAATCCGACCACAACTCTATCCTCCTGATTCCTGATTACAAGCAAAAATTAAAGCAGGAAGCACCAGTGACTCGGTCTATAAAACAAATGGTCAGATGAAGCAGATGCTAAACTACAGGACTGTTTTGCTATCACAGACTGGAACATGTTCCGGGATTCTTCCGATGACATTGAGGAATACACCACATCAGTCACTGGCTTTATCAATAAGTGCATTGAGGACGTCGTCCCCACAGTGACTGTACGTACATACCCCAACCAGAAGCCATGGATTACAGGCAACATTTGCACTGAGCTAAAGAGTAGAGCTGCCGCTTTCAAGGTGCGGGACTCTAACCCGGAAGCTTACAAGAAATCCCGCTATGCCCTGCGATGAACCATCAAACAGGCAAAGCGTCAATACAGGGCTAAGATTGAATCATACTACACCAGCTCCGACGCTCGTCGGATGTGGCAGGGCTTGCAAACTATTACAGACTACAAAGGGAAGCACAGCTGCGAGCTGCCCAGTGACACGAGCCTACCAGACGAGCTAAATCACTTCTATGCTCGCTTCGAGGCAAGTAACACTGAGGCATGCATGAGAGCATCAGCTGTTCCGGACAACTGTGTGATCACGCTCTCCGTAGCCGACATGAGTAAGACCTTTAAACAGGTCAACATTCACAAGGCTGCGGGGCCAGACGGATTACCAGGACGTGTGCTCCGGGCATGTGCTGACCAACTGGCAGTTGTCTTCACTGACATTTTCAACATGTCCCTGATTGAGTCTGTAATACCAACATGCTTCAAGCAGACCACCATAGTCCCTGTGCCCAAGAACACAAAGGCAAGCTGCCTAAATGACTACAGACTCGTAGCACTCACGTACGTAGCCATGAAGTGATTTGAAAGGCTGGTAATGGCTCACAACACCATTATCCCAGAATCCCTAGACCCACTCCAATTTGCATACCGCCCAAACAGATCCACAGGTGATGCGATCTCTATTGCACTCCACACTGCCCTTTCCCAACTGGACAAAAGGAACACCTATGTGAGAATGCTATTCATTGACTACAGCTCAGCGTTCAACACCATAGTACCCTGAAAGCTCATCACTAAGCTAAGGAACCTGGGACTAAACACCTCCCTCTGCAACTGGATCCTGGACTTCCTGACGGGCCGCCCCCAGGTGGTGAGGGTAGGTAGCAACACATCTCCCACGCTGATCCTCAACACTGGAGCCCCCCAGAGGTGCGTGCTCAGTCCCCCCCGTACTCCCTGTTCACCCACGACTGCATGGCCAGGCAATACTCCAACACCATCATTAAGTTTGCTGACGACACAAAAGTGGTAGGCCTGATCACTGACAACGACGAGACAGCCTACAGGGAGGAGGTCAGAGATCTGGCCGGGTGGTGCCAGAATAACAACCTAACGTAACCAAGACTAAGGAGATGATTGTGGACTGCAGGAAAAGGAGCACCGAACACGTGCCCATTCTCATCGACGGGGCTGTAGTGGAGCAGGTTGAGAGCTTCAAATTCCTTGGTGTCCACATCAACAACAAATTAGAATGGTCCAAACACACCAAGAAAGTCGTGAAGAGGGCACGACAAAGCCTATTCCCCCTCAGGAAACTAAAAAGATTTGGCATGGGCCCTGAGATCCTCAAAAGGTTCAACAGCTGCAACATCGAGAGCATCCTGACCGGTTGCATCACTGCCTGGTACAGCAACTGCTCGGCCTCCCACAAGGCACTTCAGAGGGTAGTGCGTACGGCCCAGTACATCACTGGGGCTAAGCGGCCTGCCATCCAGGACCTCTACACCAGGCGGTGTCAGAGGAAGGTCCTAAAAATTGTCAAAGACCCCAGCCACCCCAGTCATAGACTGTCCTATCTACTACCGCATGGCAAGCGGTACCGGAGTGCCAAGTCGAGGACAAAAAGGCTTCTCAACAGTTTTTACCCCCAAGCCATAAGACTCCTGAACAGGTAACCAAATGGTTACCCGGACTATTTGCATTGTGTGCCCCCCCCCACTACTCTTTGTTTATCTTATATGCAAAGTCACTTTAACTATACATTCATGTACCTCAATTGACCTGACCAACCAGTGCACCCGCACATTGGCTAACTGGGCTATCTGCACTGTGTCCCACCACCCGCCAACCCCTCTTTTTACACTACTGCTACTCTCTGTTCATCATATATGCATAGTCACTTTAACCATACCCACATGTACATACTACCTCAATAAGCCTGACTAACCGGCGTCTGTATATAGCCTTGCTAATCTTATTTTCAAATGTCTTTTTACTGTTGTTTTATTTCTTTACTTACCTACACACACAAACATACCTTTTTTTCCGCACTATTGGTTAGAGCCTGTAAGTAAGCATTTCACTGTAAGGTCTACACCTGTTGTATTCGGCGCACGTGACAAATAAACTTTGATTTGATTTAAACTGGTTATCTCTATATACCCGTCGCAAGACCCACTGGTTGATGCTTATAAATAAAAACCTCTTAGGCCTGAGATATCTACTGCAGCCCTCATCCTCCACAACACCCGTTCTGCCAGTCACATTCTGTTAAAAGTCCCCAAAGCACACACATCCCTGAGTCGCTCGTCTTTTCAGTTCGCTGCAGCTAGCGACTGTAACAAGCTGAAACAAACACTCAAACTGGACAGTTTTATCTCAATCTCTTCATTCAAAGACTCAATCATGGACACTCTTACTGACAGTTGTGGCTGCTTTGCGTGATGTATTGCTGTCTCTTCCTTCTTGCCCTTTGTGCTGTTGCCTGTGCCCAATAATGTTGTGTTGCTACCATGTTGTCATGTGTTGCTGCCATGCTATGTTGTCTTAGGTCTCTCTTTATGTAGTGTTGTGTTGTCTCTCTTGTCATGATGTGTGTTTTGTCCTATATATATTTTTTTTTATTATTATTTTTTTTATCCCAGCCCCCGTCCCCGCAGGAGGCCTTTTGCCATTTGGTAGGCCGTCATTGTAAGTTAGAATTTGTTCTTAACTGACTTGCCTAGTTAAATAACGGTGAAATATATATTTTTATTATTATTATTATTATTTTTCCTCCCCAATTTCGATCTTGTCTCATCGCTGCAACTTCCCAACAGGTTCGGGAGGCGAAGGTCGAGTCATGCGTCCTCCGAAACATGACCCGCCTAACCGCGCTTCTTAACACCCACCCGCACCAATGTGTCTGAGGAAACACTGTTCAACTGATGAACAAAGTCAGCCGCTCTATGGGACTCCCGATCACAGCCGGTTGTGATACAGGCCGGGATCGAACCCGGTTACTATATGATTCCATATATGTTATTTCATAGTTTTGATGTCTTCACTATTATTCTATTATTCAATGTATAAAATAGTAAAAATAAAGAAAAACCCTGGAATGAGTAGGTGTGTCCAAACTTTTGACTGGTACTGTAAATATTTAGACCCTTTGCTATCAGATTTGAAATTGAGCTCAGGTGCATCCTGTTTCCATTGATCATCCTTGAGATGTTTCTACAACTTGATGGAGGTGGAGTCCACCTGTGGTAAATTCAATTGATTGGACATGATTTCAAAAGACACACAACTGTCTATATAAGGTCCCACAGTTGACAGTGCATGTCAGCAAACACCAAGCCTTGAGGTCGAAGGAATTGTCCAGAGAGCTCTGAGACAGGATTGTATCGAGGCACAGATCTGGGGAAGGGTACCAAAACATTTCTGCAGCTTTAAAGGTCCCCAAGAACACAATGGCCTCCATCATTCTTAAATGGAAGAAGTTTGGAACCATCAAGACCCTTGCTAGAGCTGGCCGCCCGGCCAAACTGAGAAATCGGGGGAAAAGGGCCTTGGTCAGATAGGTGACCAAGAACCCAATGGTCACTCTGACAGAGCTCGAAAGTTCCTCTGTGGAGATAGGAGACCATTCCAGAAGGACAACCATCTCTGCAGCACTTCACCAATTAGGCCTTTATGGTAGCGTGGCCAGATGGAAGCCACTCCTCAGTAAAAGGTACATGACAGCCCGCTATAAGTTTGCCAAAAGGTACCTAAAGTCTCTCAGACCATGGGAGACAAGATTATCTGGTCTGATGAAACAAAGATTGAACTCTTTGGCCTGAATACCAAGCGTCACGTCTGGAGGAAACCTGGCACCATCACTACGGTGAAGCATGGTGGTGGCAGCATAATGCTATGGGATGTTTTTCAGCGGCAGGGACTGGGGAATAGTCAGTATCGAGGCAAAGATGAACGGAGCAAAGTACAGTAGAGTTGATGAAAACCTGCTCCAGAGCGCTCAGGACCTCAGACTGGGGCGAAGGTTCACCTTTGTCCAACAGGACAATGACCCTAAGCACTCAGCCAAGAAACGCAGGAGTGGATTCGAGACAAGTCTCTGAATGTCCTTGAGTGGCCCAGACAGAGCCCCGACTTGAACCCAATCGAACATCTCTGGAGAGACCTGAAAAGAGCTGTACAGCAACGCTCCCCATCCAACCTGACAGAGCTTGAGAGGATCTGCAGAGAAGAATGAGAAACTCCCCAAATACAGGTGTACCAAGCTTGTTGTACTGAGTAAAGGGTCTGAATACTTAGTGTATGTAAATACGATATTTCAGGGTTTTTTTTATATAAAATTGCAAAAATTTATAAAAAACATGTTTTACTTTGTCATTATGGGGTGTTGTGTGTAGATTGATGAGGGGGGAAAACAATTTAACACATTTTAGAATAAGGCTGTTACCTAACAAAATGTGGAAAAAGTCAAGGGGTCTGAATATTTTCCGATGCCTTAATTTCTCAGAACAAGAATAGACCTGACGAGTTTCAGAAGAAAGTTCTTTGTTTCTGGCCATTTGAGCCTGTAATCAAACCCACAAATGCTGATGCTCCAGATACTCAACTAGTCTAAAGGACAGTTTTATTGCTTCTTTAATCAGAACAACAGTTTTCAGCTGTGCTAACATAATTGCAAAATGGTTTTCTAATGATTTAAAATGATAAACTTCGATTAGCTAGCACAATGTGCCATTGGAACACAGGAGTGATGGTTGCTGATAATGGGCCTCTGTACACCTATGTAGATATTCCATAAAACATCTGCCGTTTCCAGCTACAATAGTCATTTACAACATTAACAATGTCTACACTGTATTTATGATAAATTTGATGTTATTTTAATGGACACATTTTTTTGGCTTTTCATTCAAAAACAAGGACATTTCTAAGTGACCGCAAACTTTTGAACGGTAGTGTAAGTTTACTAGGCACTACATCATTTTGGTTCAGTAGTTATCAGTTTTGAGCAGTTTTATTAAGTGATAATTAATTGTATTGTTAACAAATGACAAGTGTAATAAAAAGCGTGAGCAGGTGCACACTCAGAGAAAATTATTTAGTGTAGAGGTGCTGACTAACGGTGAAGCTATGAAAACAAAGAGTCGCACACTCCATATATATATATATAAATAACCTCCCAGTAATTTATTGGGTAAAAAAACACCAATGTTTCGACATCACTGTGCCTTCTTCAGGGTAATGTTTTGAATGTGAACAAATTACAAGAAAATCATATCAAAAATATAATTAATATTGCATTTTGAAAAGCAGATACATTGATTGAATATGTATCCAAATTGAAAGAGTGATATGGTGCAGTGAACATGTGCCTTTGTGAATGTGTTTGTTGTACTCAGTCAATTGAAAATACTCTTAGTGTTTTCGAACATGAACCATTATGATGATCTGTTTTGATTGTTGTGCATATAATTGTGAAAATGTACCACATACTTGTGAAAGTTACACAAAAAAACTGTAATAAAGTAGTGGATTCACCTAGGTATGAAAGAAAGGTGCACTTATCAACACACAGCAACACACACTTTTTTTCCCCTCCTGCAGGTGGCTCTGAGGTCGGGTAACCTGGAAATGATCTACGTCCTGCTGAGGTTTGGAGCCAACGTCAACTACTTCTCCCGCATCAATACCACCCACTTCCCCTCCGCGCTGCAGTACGCCTTGAAGGACGAGGTTGTCCTGCGCTTGCTTTGTAACTATGGCTACGATGTCCAACGCTGCTTCGAGTGCAACTACGGTGAAGCGTCCCATGTTCCTGATGACTATGAGGGCTGGACAAATACGGTCATCAACGACTCCATGGTAAGGGGGATATTGGTAGGGTGAATAGGTCCAGGGGTTTCTCTCTGGTCAGGTTATGTGGCTAAGTATTATTCTTTAGTTCCTTAAAGCTAGAATATAAAGTTGCAACATCCATTTTTGGACATGTAAATGAATGATATGTACCCATTGATTCTTGAAGAATAAACTTATAAATGTCTCATGAGTTTAGGTACCCCATCCGAACCCCAAATACACTTTATCGTTTGAATTCAGGATTCTAGCTTTAAAACGTTAGGCTCCTAATATGCTTATAACAAGTTAGAACGCATTAAGTAATAACTGCAGGCTTTTAGTAAAGTGTTACCTAAAACTGTTATGTGCTTCCTTGCAGTTTTGCGAGGTTATCTCAGTGTACTGGTTGAAAGAACACTCGGGACACGTGGTGCGTATCATGATGGATTACGTCGATCACGTGACCTTCTGCTCGAAACTAAAGGCTGTCCTGATGGAACAAAAGCAGTGGCCTGATATCTGCAAAGTTCAAGGTTGGTGGATAAACAAAACAAAACTAGGTGGACAAAACATGTGTGCTGTTAACCATTCAATGGGAAAACAGTTATGTTTTCATAGAAGGCATAGATTGTCCATGACTATGATTATGTTGAGGACCTGGAGTTTTTCCTGAGCATGCGACCTGACCATGGTAAAAATCTGGCCCCTAATTATTGGCTATAATTACTGGAACCTAAATATGTCACTCAGATAGTTGATGAACTAGGCCTACTTGACAGTCTATGTAATTGACTAGCTTGTGTCTGACTGTGTCTATCATCATCATAATCATCATCCCTCCCCACAGAGAACGCTCGCTGTCTTCAGCATCTCTGTCGTCTGAAGATCCGTAGCTGTCTGGGCCGACTGCGTCTCAGGGCCCCAGTGTTCAGGCATTTCCTGCCTCTACCCAACCGGCTCAAAGATTACATCCTGTACCGGGAATATGATCTCTTCAGCCAGAAGATCCAAGTGGGCTGACAGGAAGAAGTACATGGAGGATGAGCGAAGAAGATAGGCCTACATTAACAATTAGTCAGTGACTCAGCGATGCTATTAGTCAGAGTTCTTTTACTCTCAGGGGTGCTGTCTCTTAGGGCCAGGGTGCCCGATGTCGAAATCTTTGAGTATTTTTTTTGGGGGGGGGGGGGGCACATCGAAGATGATTTGTTCATTGTGCCTATAGCCCCCTAGCTCTACTGTAATTCAAGCCTGGCTATTAGTCTGTCAGGCAGACGAGCTGAGCTCACTCACATCAGGTTAAAAGAGTTTACTGTTATCAAGTGGAATTTGCTGCTTTTCACCTAAAAATGAGGGTGGGGCAGGGGGGATTGAAGACTTTTGGTGTGTTTCAGCATAAAATAAAACCTCTCTTTTTTTTGTCAAGTTTCATTGTCTTAAAATTTATCAGAGCTACATACAATGTAAAACATTAAGAACACCTACTCTTTCCACGCCATAGACTGACCAGGTGAAAGCTATGATCCCTTATTGATGTCACTTGTTAAATCCACTTCAATCAGTGTAGATGAAGGGGAGGAGACAGGTTAAATAATGATTTTTAAGCTTTGAGACATGGATTGTGTATGTGTGCCGTTCAGAGGATGAATAGGCAAGACAAAATATTTAAGTGCCTTTGAACCGGGTATGGCAGTAGGTGCCAAGTGTAACCGATGTGAAATGGCTAGTTAGTTAGCGGTGGTGCGCGCTAATAGCGTTTCAGTCGGTGACGTCACTCGCTCTGAGACTTGAAGTAGGGTTTCCCCTTGCTTTGCAAGGGCCGTGGCTCTTGTGGCGCGATGGGCAACGATGCTTCGTGGGGTGTCAGTTGTTGATGTGAGCCCGGGTTGGGGCGAAGAGAGGGACGGAACCTACACTGTTACACAGGCGCACCGGTTTGTGTCCGGAACTGCAACGCTGCTGAGTTTTTCACACTCAGCACTTTCCTGTGTGTATCAAGAATGGTCCACCACCCAAAGGACATCCAGCCAACTTGACATAACTGTGGGAAGCATTGGAGTCAACATGGGCCAACATCCCTGCAGAATGCTTTCGACACCTTCTAGAGTCCACGCCCAGACTAATTGAACGTGGTTCAATTAGGAAGCTGTTAGGAAGCTTAATGTTTTCAATTAGGAAGCTTAATGTTTTTCTTAAACCTATGCTGTTGTTTGGTTGCAAATTGCAACAAAAAAAACATAATCCTAACCATGGAAACAAGATAGATGGAAGAAAGTCATCCAAGACTGTTCGGACAGAGCCACCCACCTTCGTAACCACACAGGGGATGGTGGCATTTTTGGCTCTGACAACAGACTGGTTGGTAATCGTTTATGGACAGAGGTTGAATTGAGCCAAAATGTATTTCTTTACATAGCATCAAGGAACCAATGGAATCTGTCGATAAATACTTTATCCAATCATAATCGTTCTAAAAGGCGGGATATCCGCATGTTTATGAGCTGTGTGTGGAGGTCGATCTAAAGGGAAAACATTCAGTAGGAGTGATAGGCTTAGCTATTTCATTTCTTATTGACCGATTACAGTTCACATTCGTACGACTTGAAATAGCTAGCTATAGTCATGCCTGGAATAGATAAATTACCGATCGAGGAGACATTCGAGGACAGTCCGCAGGTAATCTCAAACTATGCTCTGTAGCCTGCTAGCTACTGAAGCTCCCTTGTTGTCTTTGTGGTGTGGAAGAGCGCAGCGAATGTTAGCCAGCCATGTTAGCTCGCTAGAGCAAGCGTCAAATAAAGAGCTGTCAGAAGGTGATAGGTGGCCTCTTCAAATCTAATATGTCTGGTCCCCAGGCAAACTAGCGAAACTGCTTCATGATATTTAGCCAGCTGTCAATGGAAGTAGCTATTTTTGCATTATTGGCCTTTGCACCACCTGATAAAAATAACGCTAGTTAGATAATGGATTTCTATTGAGACAATGCCATGGCACACATCACACCCTTGTTGTTGATGATATTGAATACATAAATTAGTCGGTCAAACTACGTAACCGTCCTGGCTCTGGCTGGCTGGCTGGGTGAACCACTTCCTCCCTATCGTGGAGTTCAGTAAACACCGCTACTTCCCCAGAATCTAGAGACGAGGTTATTGGCTAGCTAGCGAGCTACTTCCCTAGCTGCAAACCACTGGATTGTGATGGGTTGGCTATCTGACCATAGCTGCTAGGCCTTTTATAAATGGTATTTGGCTTGTCTATGAGAGCTGCATTTGTACAGTGAATGTTAAATGTTCTTTAGACCTAGCTTTGTATTTGTTGGCATTTAATGAATCCCTCTTTCAGCTACGGTATATAGCCTAGATACAGTATCCAACAAAACTGTTTGCATGTCCAGTAGTCATAAGAACCATTACTGTCTGTTGCAGAACAGGCTTGTCCAGCAGTGTCAGGGGACTGAGGCCATAGAAAATACTATTTAATTATATTCCAATCCATTCTAGTCATTCTATTTCTATGGCTGAGGCTCTCCCCTGACAGAATGCAGCAACACATAGCTGTGAGACCAGTTCCAGAGTGTTGATCACTAGCTTGCACCCACTGACATGACATGTCCCTGACCTAGTCTGAGGTGTCTGGGGCCCGCCTCCTGGATAGCTACTGGGCATGCATTCTTCTTTATCCTGCCCTGTGCAACCTACACAGTACACAACTGATTCAGCTAAACAGAATCTTGATGAAGGGTCGCTTTCCAGGAGGCCACCTCTGATGTGTGGGATGAACACAATAGTCAGAGGGATTGGCTAAAGCCACAGATCTGGGACCAGATTAGCCTTGCACAACGGTGACATAAGTGTGCCATCATCTTTCGGGTAGGCCTAACCTGAATTTTTCCTTAGATGAGTGGTTCCTTCATCTATTGTCTTTCTCTCCCTGTTGCCAGACACGCTCCCTGCTCGGTGTGTTCGAGGAGGATGCGGCTGCAATATCCAACTACTCCCAGAAGCTCTTCCAGGCCATGAACAGAATCTACGATGCACAAGTGAGCAATGAGCTATGGGATGCCAGTTAGTGTGCCAGCTTTTTTTTCTTTTTTTTAAAACAAGCAAGCACACACTCATACAAACAGGGCTGTAACCAGGGTTTTGGTGAGGTCCTGACATTTTTGAAAGTTGAAGCTCATTTACTGCATTTCTACACAATAAAATGTTTTTTTAAATGCTATTTGGGGAACAGCAAAAACAAGCAAAAATGCCCCCAGCCATTATCACCTTGGCTGCTGTAGTTTCATTCACCTCAGTCCATCTACAAACACAGAGCCTATTAGCTATACAATTGTAACATCATACCCCTGAAAGGGGGGAAATATGAGAAATGATTCACACTGACACGTAGCATTGGAGACGAAAACAAAAATGTATGACATTTTCAGAACTGTATTGTTTGCATGTTGATTGCATGTTATATTTTAATGTCGGCCTTTAGGGAACATAGGCCATGTGGATATGTTCATATTGAAACGTGTGTTTCCCCCCCCTCTAATTTGTTTGATAAGATTAGTACAGATTTTCTCAGGGGACCCCACATGGGGCTCTGACCCCAAGTTTGGTAACCTCTGTTTCCTTTGCTCCCCCCCCTTCTGTATGCATTGCAGCCTGCTTCACTACTGGGCACTACATCACTGTCTGTCTTGGTACTCTCTGTAGAGCAGCTGTCTCTGCTGGCAGCTAGCCCCCTGACTCACTGACATATTATTAAGCGACTATTTACCAGTTGTGCACTCGTCCTCTGAGAGTTGGTTTTTGGTTGTTTTGGGGATGTCTGTAAACACAGTATTAATCGCAGGATGGTTTTAAAACTGCCTTTTGTCCAGCATCTCGCAAGCATACTTTCAGCAGTGTCTCAAGTTTCCTAACTGAGCCGAATGCGAGGCGGGGAGTTCATATCACGTCTCAGGCCCCTGGCCTGTGCTGCGAAAGGATAGTGAATGTGCTGCCAAAAAGGCAAATCCGGTAGGCAAATGCAGGAGGCGTAAGCGAACATAATGAATAAACCCCTGTCCATGATTCTACTCGTTGGCAAGGAGGCAGGCACAATTACATTTACATTTACATTTAAGTCATTTAGCAGACGCTCTTATCCAGAGCGACTTACAAATTAGAACTCAGTCAGATCAATAATATAAACATTCTTAGCTTTGATCAATGCTGGGAGCAATATTAAGATGTAGACCCATAATTGATTTTCATTATTGTCTGTACAAAATACGGTGCCTTCAGAAAGTATTCATATCCTTTGACTTATTCTACATTTTATTGTGTTATACCCTGAATTCAAAATGGATGTAATTTTTTTTTTTAATCTTACCCATCTACATAAAAGATCCCATAATGACAAAGTGAAAACATGTTTTTAGAAATGTTTGCAAATTTATTGAAAATTAAATACAGATATCTCATTTACATAAGTTTTTACACCCCTGAGTGTACATGTTAGAATCACCTTTGACAGTAATTACAGCTGTGAGTCTGTCTGAGTCTTCAAGCTCTGTCATGTTGGTTGTTGATCATTGTTTGACAGCCATTTTCAAGTCTTTCTATAGATTTTCAAGTAGATTTAAGTCAAAACTGTAACTAGGCCAATCAGGATCATTCAATGTTGTTTTGGTAAGTAACTCCGGTGTAGATTTGGCCTTGTGTTTTAGGTTATTGTCCTGTTGAAAGAGGAATTTGTCTCCCAGTGTCTGTTGGAAAGCAGGCTGAACCAGGTTTTCCTGAAGGATTTTGCCTGTACTTAGCTCTATTCTGTTTCTTTTAATCAAAAAAATACTCCCTAGTCCTTGGCAAAGACAAGCATACCCAATGACATAAAGAGTGGTACTCAGGGATGTGTTGTGTTGGATTTGCCCCAAACATAACACTTTGTATTTAGGACATAGTTCATTTCTTTGCAACATTTTTTGCGGTTTTACTTTAGTGCCTTATTGCAAACAGGATGCATGTTTTGAAATATTTGTATTCTGACAGGCTTCCTTCTTTTCACTCTGTCATTTGTATTGTGGAGTAACTACAGTGTTGATCCATCCTCAGTTTTCACCTATCACAGCCAATAAACTCAACTGTTTAAAGTCACCATTGGCCTCATGGTGAAATCTTTGTAGTGACTGGGTGTATTGATACGCCATCCAAAGTTCTGGGCTCTGGGTGGCGTGTAATTAATAACTTCACCATTCGAAACCTGGTCTTTGTGGTTGAATATGTGTTTGACAGGCTATAACTCAACAAAATGTGGAGAAAGACAAGGGGTGTGAATACTTTCTGAAGGCACTGTGTGTGTGTATATATATATATATATATATATATATATATATATATATATATATATATATATATATATATATATATATATTTGTCGTGTCTTTGGGGCACCATTAAACTGAAGACATGTTTATCAAATAACTCCCTGTAATTATTATCACGTGATTAATCGTTTAATTGTAATTAACTAGGAGATCGGGGCACCAAGGAAAATATTCAGATTACAAAGTTATAATTTTCCAAATATAACTTTCCTATATTATAACATTGTATATTCTATTAAAGTATAGGCCGATTATCTTCTGGTTTAAATGGTGTATTTTACCTCGCGTCCAGTCTCATTCCAAACGTCGTAAATTGTTGTATCTGCACGAATCCAGCCTTTACTAAAGTCATCCATACATCAATTGTCTTAAAATCATTTATTTACTAAACTAAGTAATTCACAGAAAGCATACAAACAGTAATTATCGTCACAAAGAATTGGTAGAGTAATGTGCCCTAGTGGGCTAAACAGGCATGGCTGGTGTCTTGTTAAACAAAGGGTCATAAAGGGCAGCTGAGGAGGCACACAGAGTTCATTAATATTAACAATTGATATGCTAATCCTTTGCACATGAACGCTCACTCATTCGGGAACAATTGCAATCAATATATATTTATGCTCAGTGTGTCGTCGGGATCCTTGTTGGAGAGTCGTTCTGTTGGAGAGTTCTCTCTCTCTCGGTTAGAATGGATCTTTCAAAGCGACATTCATTAATGTCGTTATAGAATGGATGTTTCGTTGGTCTTCGCGTTCAATTATATAATTTACTTAGCTGCAGACTAATAATTAATATCAAAGACTTGTTCTTATTCTGTTGGTCTCGATAGTCTAAAAGTTTACTTTCAGTAGAGGAATTGGGTGGTCAAACCTACTGGCCAACTCGTCATGGAGTGGAGGCCTGGTCTGAAGAAAGTAAATCAGGGTGGGGTTTTATACGTGAACATAGAACAGGCTTGTCACATGACGCCTGGTCCTGTCTTTGTCCCTGTGGGGCCTGCCGATGACTGATCTAAGCTTTTGAATAGAAATACATTCTATCACATTAACATCAGTACATGGCATCTCAACGTATTCCAAATAGCTTTATCCTTATTAATACATTTTATACAACCATTTGGATGCAAGTCCCATAGTAATATGTAGTAATATGTAATATAGTAGTAGTAATATGGCTATATTGTCTCTTCTGAGTATCACAAAATTGTACCAAGCGGACCAGTTCGTTGCTGGATTCTTCACCAATCTTTTATACCTTCTCCAGAACATAAATGTCGTTCGGTTCCCCAATTCTGTGAGTTGGAAGAATTTCCTGTGTCTCTCTATGGGCCATGTGGCAGGAGATTCTTCCCTAGAATTTTACCACCCCTTCACACAGGGCCTGGGTGGGGGGAGGTAGGTTGGGGGATGGTGCAAGGGGGAGGAGGTCAACTGTCCTCCCTGTACTCAAAGAGGGCAACGTCATGACAATATATATATATATATATATATATATTGTCCGTGGAGTTCCGAGACAGAATTGTGTCGAGGCACAGATCTGGGGAAGGGTACAAAAAAATTCTGCAGCATTGAAGATCCCCAAGAACGCAGGGGCCTCCATCATTCTTAAATGGAAGAAGTTTGGAACCACCAAGACTCTTCCAGCCAAACTGAGCAATCGTGGGAGAAAGGCCTTTGTCAGGGAGGGGACCAAGAACCCGATGGTCACTCTGACAGAGCTCCAGAGTTCCTCTGTGGAGATGGGAGAACGCTCCAGAAGGACAACCATCTCTGCAGCACTCCATCAATCAGGCCTTTATGGTAGAGTGGTCAGACGGAAGCCACTCCTAAGTAAAAGGCCCATGACAGTTTGCCTTAAAGCACCTAAAGGACTCTCAGACCATGAGAAACAAGATTATCTGGTCTGATGAAACCAAGATTGAACTCTTTGGCCTGAGTGCCTAGCATCATGTCTGGAGGAAACCTGGCACCATCCGTACGGTGAAGTATGGTGGTGGCAGCATCATGCTGTGGGGATTGTTTTCAGCGGCAGGTACTGGGAGACTAGTTAGGATCGAGGGAAAGATGAACGGAGCAAAGTACAGAGAGATCCTTGATGAAAACCGTCTTCAGAGTGCTCAGGACCTCAGACTGGAGAGAAGGTTCACCTTCCAACAGGTCAACGACCCTAAGCACACAGCCAAGACAATGCAGGAGTGGCTTCGGGACAAGTCTCTGAATGTCCTTGAGTGGCCCTGCCAGAGACCAGACTTGAACCCGTTCGAACATCTCTGGAGAGACCTGAACATAGCTGTGCAGCAACGCTCCCCATCCAACCTGCCAGAGCTGGAGAGGATCTGCAGAGAAGAATGGGAGAAACTCCCCAAATACAGTTGCACCAAGCTGGTAGCGTCATACCCAAGAAGATTCGAGGCTGTAATCGCTGCCAAAGGTGCTTCAACAAAGTATTGAGTAAATGGTCTGAATACTTATGTAAATGTAATATTTCAGTTATTTTTAATACATTTGCAAAAAAAAACTTTTTGCTTTGTGGTTATGGGGTATTGTGTGTAGATTGATGAGGAAAAATATATTAATTAATTTTAGAACAAGACTGTAACGTAACAAAATGTGGAAAAAGTCAACGGGTCTGAAATACTTTCCGAATGGACTGTATTTGTACTATTCAAAAAATGTTACAAATGAGAGAAATTTTCCAGACGTGCTCATATGTAGTTAAGGCCAAGCAGACAAACACACAATAATAAGTAGTTGCTCCTACAGTTGGTAAAACTACATTTGCTTTTCTCCTTTTCAGAATGAGTTGAGTGCTGCCACCCATCTCACCTCCAAACTTCTGAAGGAGTATGAGAAACAGGTATGTTCTCACAATGTCAACATGCTTGCAATGATAGAGGTATTGGTGATGATGGATTGCCCTTTGAACTGTCCATTATGTTTTCTATGGCACGTTAATGCACTACTAGGACCAGGTGAAACATAAAAACACCTTGTCAGTTATGGCATTATCATTAGGGCCCAGAGTTTTGTTTTACAACGTGACCTGACCAGGAAAGAAACTAGGGCCTAGTTAATTTTCTTCCAATCAGGAAATGCTTGCATTTCTCTTTCTCATGCATCTTCTAAGAAACCTGTTTGTTTAGAACATTAGTTGAATGCTTTGATTGTAGGTTCCTCTGGATAAGAGCGTCTGTCAAACGACTAAAATATAAATGGAAAATGCATTAGGACTTTGGCCTGTCTTTGCAGCGCTTCCCTCTTTGCAGCGACGACGAGGTCATGAGCTCCACCCTGCAGCATTTTGCCAAAGTCATAGATGAGGTGAGAACTGCTGCTCTGCCCTCATCCTCCTCCTCCTCACTGTGGCACGCTGCTGCTCACATAGGATTACATTGTCTTAACCTTTACCTTCTTTAATTACACTATAAACACACTCTCACACTGCACTTTAACTTCTTCCATCTTTCTGTCCATCTTAACCTCTTCCATCTCTCCGTCTTAACCTCTCCGATCCTTCACTCTACATACTCTTTCAATCTTAATTTAAACCCCTCCCTTCCTTCCTTCACTCTGTATTTACCTCTCTCTTCCTTCTCGCTAAGTTCTCCCACCTCTCCTCTGTGATGAAACACATTTCATTGAGGAGATTCAATAACGTAACTGGCCTTTCTTCTCTCCCACAGCTGAGTTCCTGTCATGCAGTCCTCTCCACTCAGCTGGCTGACGCCATGATGTTCCCTATCACCCAGTTTAAGGAGAGGGACTTAAAAGGTAAGACTAAGTTCCATTCCCCCTTTTTTTTAATACTGTTTATATAGAGATAAATACAGTTATGAGAGCTGGAGACACATCACAGGGATGACAAGGGCATAGAATTACATAAAAAATCATATTAAATAAATATAATTTAATAGGATCTCTGTGTCCAAGGGCACATGTAGTCCGAAGGTGGCTGTGCTGCACTATCACTAGCCTAGACCAACGTCTGGCACTTTGTAAAGTTGACTAGTGGCAGAATGTCAACAGATAGTTGAAATGGATGTTAACCATCTTTCTCTCCCATACAGAGATACTGACTCTGAAGGAAGTATTCCAGATAGCCAGCGATGGTGAGTGCGAACTACTCAGTAAAACATGAAAATAAATGATTGTTGTGACATGGTATGATTTCATGAGCCCATGTTGTAATTGTAATAACCACTCATGCCATTTTTCTGTCTACAGATCATGACATGGCCATCAACCGATACAGCCGTCTCTCTAAAAGGAGGGACAACGAGAAGGTACAGGGTTTGTTTTTGGGAACATATTATTTTTTGGAGAAGTTCATTATTATAAGATTACCTTGTTCTAACAATAACTTGTCTCACCAAATTAAACCTGACATTTTGTGTGTGTCTTCTCTCCAGGTGAAGGGCGAAGTGATGGAGGATGTGTATACCTCCAGGAAGAAGCATCACCAGACCATGATGCACTACTTCCTAGCCCTCAACACTCTGCAGTACAAGAAGAAGATTGCCATTCTGGAGCCGCTGCTGGGGTATATGCAGGCACAGGTATTGTACAACAACCTTACTTCCTCCTCCCGTCCCTCTCTTCTCTCTCTCTTTGTCTGTCTCTCTCTCTTTGTCTGTCTCTCTCTGTATCTCGTTCTCTCTGTCTCCAGTATATGTTCTGATCAGCATGTCTGTATCTCTCAGATCAGCTTTTTCAAGCTGGGATCAGAGAACCTCACCCAGCAGTGGGAAGACTTCCTAACCAACATAGGAACCAGCGTTCAGAAGTAAGCTTCAACCTGAATCTCCTAGCCCCTAGGAATTTGTAGAGATCTGAGAAGATTGGATAGTTGTAAGCAATGATGGTAGCTCCATATTGCCTTCTGTTAGGCCAAATTGAATTATTGCTATATTGCATGCAGTGTGTTTAAGGCTGGGCGTGTGTAATTTTGTGTGTGGTTGTGTCCAGTGTCCGCAGGGAGATGGATGGTGAGGTAGATGTAATGCAACAGACCATCCAGGACTTGGAGCAGGCCAGTGACCTCCTCTACATGCCAGACCCCGACCCCAGCCAGGTTCCTGTCAACCGCAACCTCACACGCAAGGCCGGCTACCTCAACAGACGCAAGTAAGACAGCACTGTCACACACTAGACACACACACAAGCCTGGCAGTGGCTACCTCAACAAATGTATACATTCAAATCAATCCACTGAAGTTAGTCCATATCAAGCTACAGTAGGACAGCAGTTTTGTCTCTGGCCACAGCTTTTATTGAAGATGTTCATAACGCTTGATTGAAATTTTTATTATTATTTTATATATATATATATATATATATATATATATATATATACTGCTCAAAAAAATTAAGGGAACACTAAAATAACACATCCTAGATCTGAATGAATGAAATAATCTTATTAAATACTTTTTTCTTTACATAGTTGAATGTGCTGACAAATCACACACAAATAATCAATGGAAATCCAACTTATCAACCCATGGAGGTCTGGGTTGTTGCCCTCCTACGGCCTCCTCCACGTCTCCTGATGTACTGGCCTGTCTCCTGGTAGCGCCTCCATGCTCTGGACACTACGCTGACAGACAAAGCAAACCTTCTTGCCACAGCTCGCATTGATGTGCCATCCTGGATGAGCTGCACTACCTGAGCCACTTGTGTGGGTTGTAGACTCTGTGTCATGCTACCACTAGAGTGAAAGCACTGCCAGCATTCAAAAGTGACCAAAACATCAGCCAGGAAGCATAGGAACTGAGAAGTGGTCTGTGGTCCCCACCTGCAGAACCACTCCTTTATTGGGGGTGTCTTGCTAATTGCCTATAATTTCCACCTGTTGTCTATTCCATTTGCACAACAGCATGTGAAGTTTATTGTCAATCAGTGTTGCTTCCTAAGTGGACAGTTTGATTTCACAGAAGTGTGATTGACTTGGAGTTACATTGTGTTGTTTAAGTGTTCCCTTTATTTTTTTCTATATCACTACAAATTAATAGGAGATATATATATATATATCTCCTATTAATTTGTAGTGAAAAACGTTGACGTTAGTTTGGGCCCAAAAGGCCTGCACCAGAACAACAACACGTTTTAACCATGCTTTTCCTTTTTCTCTTCTGAATGTGTCCGCTCAGTAAAACAGGCCTAGTGTCTTCCTCCTGGGACCGGCAGTACTTCTTCACCCAGGGAGGGAACCTGATGGGCCAGGCACGAGGGCATGTAGCTGGGGGTCTGGTCATGGACATTGATAATTGCTCTGTCATGGCCGTGGACTGTGAGGACCGACGCTTCTGCTTCCAGATCACATCCTTTGACGGCAAGAAGTAAATGACTACATATTAAAGCTTTATAAACCAGTAATACCAGCTTATGAAGAAGTATGGCGCCGGCGGGGATGGCCGCCGTTTTACGGGCTCTTAACCAATTGTGCTATTTTATTTTTTTTCGCATTGTTTGTAACTTATTTTGTACATGTTTCTGCCTCTTATGACCGAAAATGGCTTCTGGATATCAGAACAGCGATTACTCACCTCAAACTGGATGAAGATTTTCTTTCTTTAATAAATCTGACGCATAGGATATAATGTTGCTCCCGGACAAGGCCGAGTCCCGGTCATTCGCATGAAGAAAAGAAGGAAATACAGTGGGCTCAGATCAGGGTGCCTTGTAAGAATACGTCGGTGAGTGGGTAACCCGCCTCTACCATCCGTTCTTTTGGCCAGAGTGCAATCACGGGAGAATAAACTGGATGAGCTCCGTTCGAGACTATCCTACCAACGGGACATTAAGTGTAATATCTTATGTTTCACGAGTTGTGGCTGAACGTTGACACAGATAATATACAGTTGGCTGGGTTTTCTGTGCATCGGCAGGACAGAACAGCTACGTCCGGTAAGACGAGGGGTAGGGGGAGGTGTCTATTTGTCAATAACAACTGGTGCGCGATGTCTAATATTGAGGTAGTCTCAAAGTATTGCTCGCCTAAGATAGAGTACCTCATGATAAGCTGTAGAACACACTATCTACCAAGAGACTTTTCATCTATATTTTTCACAGCCGTCTATACACCACCACAAATTGATGCTGGCAATAAGACCGCACTCAACAAGCTGTATAAGGCCATAAGCATACAAGAAAATGCTCGTCCAGAAGCGGCACTCCCAGTGGCCGAGGACTTTAATGTAGGCAAACTTAAATCAGTTTTTACCTAATTTCTACCAGCATGTCACATGTGCAACCAGAGGGGAAAAAAACTATAGACGACCTTTACTCTACACACAGAGACGCATACATAGCTCTCCCTTGCCCTCCAGTTGGCAAATCTGACCATAATTATATTCTCCTGATTCCTGCTAACAAGCAAACACTAAAGCAGGAAGTACCAGTGACTCGCTCAATACGGAAGTGGTCAGATAATGCGGATGCTATGCTACAGGACTGTTTTGCAAACACCGACTGGAATATGTTCCGGGATTCATCCAATGGTATTGAGGAGTATATTATCAAACTTATTTCTGCAGTAGTAACTAAGATGGGGAGAAGTCTGTTTATAATAAAGCGATGTTCTGCCTTCTTAACAACACTTATCAACAAGGCAGGTCCTACAGGCCCTTGTTTTGTCACACCTTGACTACTATTCAGTTGTGTGGTCAGGTGCCACAAAAAAGGACTTAGGAAAATTGCAATTGGCTCAACAGGGCACCATGGCTGGCCCTTGGATGTACACAGAGAGCTAATATTAATAATATGCATGTCAATCTCTCCTGGCTGAAAGTGGAGGAGAGATTGACTTCATCACTACTTTTATTTATGAGAGGTATTAACATGTTGAATGCACCGAGCTGTGTGCCAGTAGTTTAGACAGACAGCTCGGTGCCCATGCCTACCCCACAAGACATGCCACGAGATCTCTTCACAGTCCACAAGTCCAGAACAGACTATGGGAGGCACACAGTACTAGATAGAGCCATGACTACATGGAACTCTATTCCACATCAAGTAACTGACGCAAGCAGTAAAATTAGATTTAAAAAAACACCTTATGGAACAGTGGGGACTGTGAAGCAACACAAACATTGGCACAGACATGCATACACACACACACACACACACACACAAACACACAATAACATACTCACTATACATACACATGGATTTAGTACTGTAGATATGTGGTAGTGGTGGAGTAGGGGCCTGAGGGCACACAGTGTGTTGTGAATGTATTGTAATGTTTTAAAATTGTATAAACTGCCTTAATTTTGCTGGACCCAAGGAAGAGTAGCTGCTGCTTTGGCAGCAGCTAATGGGGATTCATAATAAATACAAATATTCATTGATTAAGTGCATTGACAACGTCATTCCTACAGTGACCGTACGTACATATCCCAACCAGATACCATGGATTACAGGCAACATCCGCACCAAGCTAAAGGCTAAAGCTGCCGCTTTTAAGGAGCGGGACACAAATCCGGACACTTATAAGAAATCTTGCTATGCCCTCAGACGAACCATAAAACAGGCCAGTATCAATACAGGACTAAGATTGAATAATACTACACCAGCTCTGATGCTCGTCGGATGTGGCAGGGCTTGCAAACTATTACGGACTACAAATGGAAAACCAGCCGCGAGCTGCCCAGTGACGCGAGCCTACCAGACGGATTAAATGCCTTTTATGCTCTCTTCGAGGCAAGCAACACTGAAGCATGCATGAGAGCACCAGCTGTTCCCAGACAACTGCGATTACGCTCTCCGTAGCCGATGTGAGTAAGACCTTTTAAACAGGTCAACATTCACAAGGCCGCGGTACCAGACGGATTAGCAGGACGTGTACTCAGAGCATGCGCGGACCAACTGGCAAGTGTCTTCACTAACATTTTCAACCTCTCTCTGTCTGAGTCTGTAATACCTACATGTTTCAAGCAGACCGCTATAGTCCGTTCCCAAAAAAGCGAAGGTAACCTGCCTAAATGACGGGGGTCCAACAGGCCTGCCCCCTCCTTCGCTCCTCCCTGCGACTCCCCTCTCTTCCTCACATCCCCCTCTGCATTCTTCCAACACTTCAGTATCAAGTTGATCAGCTCCTTCACTTTCTGAGGGTTGGAGTCAGTGCGAGACTGAAACAGAGAGAGGTTCACCTGGACCGCCGGAGGCTGGGCAGCAGTGGGGCCATTAAGCTTGACCTCTGACCCTACCACTGGCTTGTCCCCGCTGGCCCTACTACCACCCTCCCAATCAGTCACAGGGCTGATGTCATCAGGCACGACACAGTAACTCTCCATTATCTCCTTGGCTCGGACCACGGGCATGGTGTAGAGGTTAGGGCTGTAGACGTAGGAGCGCAGGTAGCCCTCCATGTTGAGCTTCTGGTGTTTTGGAGCCGGAAACAGCTTCCCCCGGTCATCCAGCTTGGTGTCGTACTCAGTCATGGGAACGTGGCGGAGCTAGAGAGGAGAGATGATGCAGTACTTTACCGTCTGCTTGCATGGAAAATCACTAGCTCCATGTCATACAGAAAGGTTGACAGTATAACAAACCCAATAGATCATCAATAACATGCACCAGCTGTCTTTGGATGATATGGGGAAAACTTTGACTCCAGACAGAAATCTAGTCAAAACAAATATATTTAAGGAAGCACCAGTGAATTGGTCTATTAAAAAGTGGTCAAATGAAGCAGTTGCTAAACTACATGACTGTTTTTCTAGCACACACTGGAATATGTTCCAGGATTCTTCCGATGGCATTGAGTAGTACACCACATCAGTCACTGGATTAATCAATAAGTGCATCGAGGATGTCGTCCCCACAGTGACTGTACGTACATACCCCAACCAGAAGCCATGGATTACAGGCAACATCCGTACTGAGTTAACGGGTAGAGATGCAGCTTTCAAGGAGCGGGACTCTAACCCAAAAGCTTAGAAGAAATCCCGCTCTGCCTCCCGACGAACCATCAAACAGGCAAAGCGTCAATACAGGAATAAGATCAAATCGTACTACACCGGCTCCGACGCTCGTAGGATGTGGAAGGGCTTGCAAACTATTACAGACTACAAAGGGAAGCACAGCCGAGAGCTGCCCAGTGACACAAGCATACCAGACGAGCTAAATAACTTCCATGCTCGCTTCGAGGCAAGTAACACTGAGGCATGCATGGGAGCACGAGCTGTTCCGGACGACTGTGTGATCACGCTCTCTGCAGCCGATGTGAGTAAGACCTTCAAACAGGTCAACATTCACAAGGCCGCCGGGCCAGACAGATTTCCAGGACGTGTACTCCAAGCATGCGCTGACCAACTGGCAAGTGTCTTCACTGACATTTTCATCCTCTCCCTGTCTGAGTCTGTAATACCAACATGTTACAAGCAGACCACCATAGTCCCTGTGCCCAAGAACACTGAGGTAACCTGCCTAAATGACTACATACCCGTAGCATTCACGTCGGTAGCCATGAAGTGCTTTGAAAGGCTGGTCATGGCTCACATCAACACCATCATCCCGGAAACCCGAGACCCATTCCAATTCGCATACCATCCCAACAGATCCACAGATGACGCAATCTCAATCGCACTCCACACTGCTCTTTCCCACCTGGAAAAAAGGAACACCTATGTGAGAGTGCTGTTCATTGACTACAGCTCTGCGTTCAACACCATAGTGCTCATGAAGCTCATCACTAAGCTAAGGACCCTGGGACTAAGCACATCCCTCTGCAACTGGATCCTGGACTTCCTAACAGGCCGCCCCAGTTGGTAAGGGTAGGCAACAACACATCTGCCACACTGATCCTCAACACGGGGGCCCCTCATGGGTGTGCACTTAGTCCCCTCCTGTACTCCCTGTTCACCCACGACTGCGTGGCCAAGCACGACTCCAACACCATCATTAAGTTTGCTGACAACACAACAGTGGGAGGCCTGAACACTGACAATGATAGAGCCTATAGTGAGGAGGTTAGAGACCTGGCAATGTGGTGCCAGGACATCAACCTCTCACTCAATGTGAGCAAGACTAAGGAGATGATCGTGGACTACAGGAAAAGGAGGGCCGAACACGCCCCCATTCACATTGGGGCTGTAGTGGAGCGGGTCAAGAGTTTTCAAGTTCCTTGGTGTCCACATCACCAACAAACTATCATGGTCCAAACACACCAAGAAAGTTGTGAAGGGCACGACAACACCTTTTCCTGTGACTGATTTTTTTTTTGGGGCATGGTTCCCCAGATCCTCAAAAAGTTCTACAGCTGCACCATCGAGAGCATCCTGACCGGTTGCATTTCTGCCTGGTATGTCAACTGCTCGGCATCTGACCGTGAGGCGCTACAGAGGGTAGTGCGTACGGCCCAGTACATCACTGGGGTCAAGCTTCCTGCCATCCAGGACCTATATACTTGGCGGTGTCAGAGGAAGGCCCAAAAAATGGTCAAAGGCTCCAGTCACCCAAGTCTTAGACAGTTCTCTCTGCTACTGCACGGCAAATGAGCACCAAGTCTAGGTCCAGAAGGCTCCTTAACCGCGTCTACCTCCAAGCCATAAGACTGCTGAACAATTTATCAAATGGCCACCAAACTATTTACTTTGACACCCCCCCATCTGTTTTGTTCTCTGCTGCTACTCACTGTTTTAACTATGCATAGTCACTTTACCCCTACTTACATGTACATATTACCTCAACTAACCTGTATCCCTGCACATTGACCCGGCATCATCTGTATATAGCCTCATTATTGTTACCTTTTTTGTATTCCTTTACTTTATTTAGTAAATATTTTCTTAACTGCATTGTTGGTTAGGGGCTTGTAAGTAAGCATTTTACGTTAAGGTCTACACCTGTTGTATTCGGCGCATGTGACAAATACATTTTGATTTGATTATGAACCTTTAGAACTTAGTAACTATTTTCACTGAAGTTACTGAGGTGCTTTGTCTTTGTTTCAGGGTGGCCATATTGCAGGCAGATAGCAGGAAGGACTGTGAAGAGGTGAGACAACAGTTTTAGTCTAATGTATTGTACAATTATTTATGTATTGTATAAATACACCAGACAGACATGGAATTTGTGCATCTCCTAATAACGCTGTCTTGTGCTCCTCTCCTCCCTTAGTGGATTGCAACTATAAACAACATCTCAAAGAGGATATATCTGAGTGAGAACCCAGAGGTGAGTAGCCGGAAATCACTGGAAAACCCTACTCTTACATCATCATTCGATCTGTCATCTATAATTAGAGCTGTGAGCCCTATGGTGTGACATTCCCTCAGACAATGCTGGATGTCTGTGATGTGAGTCTCGTCTCCCACCTCCCTTTGTTGCCGAGCTGTTGTCAAGCACATTACCTCATTGCTGAAATGCCCTCTTTCTATTGGCAGGAAATTGCAGCCAGAGTGAACCAATCAGCTCTTGAGGCTGTGACACCGTCTCCCTCCTTCCAGCAGAGGCATGAGAGTATGCGGCCTAGCACGTGGGTTTCTGAATCATAGAGACTTCATTATTATTAGAGCCAGGAGTTTTTCCTGGCCTTGGTAGTGTATAGCCGATAACTACTCTAGCCTATAAAGTGGTTACATATTCAAGACTAACCAAGGTAAACCCTACTGTAGTAAGTTAAATTAAGACAAACCCTACTCTAGTTAGAGGTGTCATGATATTGCATTCTGTCCAACTCTAATCTCCACCTCTCTGTCCATCTCTGACCGCCATCTCTCTCTGACCGCCATCTCTCTCTGACCGCCATCTCTCTCTGACCGCCATCTCTCTCTGACCGCCATCTCTCTCTGACCGCCATCTCTCTCTGACCGCCATCTCTCTCTGACCTCTCTAATCTCTCTCTGATCTCCATCTCTCTCTGACCTCTCTAATCTCCCTCTAACCACCTTCTCTCTCTAACCTCCATCTCTCTCTAACCTCTCTAACCTCCATCTCTCTCTAACCTCCATCTCTCTCTAACCTCCATCTCTCTCTAACCTCCATCTCTCTCTAACCTCCATCTCTCTCTAACCTCCATCTCTCTCTAACCTCTCTAACCTCCATCTCTCTCTAACCTCTCTAACCTCCATCTCTCTCTAACCTCTCTAACCTCCATCTCTCTCTAACCTCTCTAACCTCCATCTCTCTCTAACCTCCATCTCTCTCTAACCTCCATCTCTCTCTAACCTCCATCTCTCTCTAACCTCCATCTCTCTCTAACCTCCATCTCTCTCTAACCTCTCTAACCTCCATCTCTCTCTAACCTCTCTAACCTCCATCTCTCTCTAACCTCTCTAACCTCCATCTCTCTCTAACCTCCATCTCTCTCTAACCTCCATCTCTCTCTAACCTCTCTAACCTCCATCTCTCTCTAACCTCCATCTCTCTCTAACCTCCCTGACCTCCATCTCTCTCTAACCTCCATCTCTCCTGTATAGACAAGGGCGATCCCGGGCAGCGCGGACCAGCAGTGTGAGCTCAGCGGGCTCTGAGACAGCCTCCCCGGCCCTCTCTGTCCTCTCATTGGACTCCCTGGTGGCTCCTGACACGCCCATCCAGTTTGACATCATCTCTCCAGTCAGCGAGGAGTACGCAGGCCAGGCCAAGGCTGCGGGACAGGGCAGGTCGGTACTAACTAACCAGGGTTTTCCAAACGATGTATAGGCAAGACGAGCCCCTGGTATATGTTCAAGCTAGGGGCGAAACTTTGGTTTTAGAAGTGGGGGGAGAAGTTCTTATTTTTTTTAAATTATACAGTTGGATAAACACTCAAAACTAGAGGTTGACCGATTAATCGGAATGGCCGGTTAATTAGGGCCGATTTCAAGTTTTCATAACAATCGGTAATCGGTATTTTTGGCCACTGATTTGCCTATTTATTTATTTTTTAACTAGGCAAGTCAGATTAAGAACACATTCTTATTTTCAATGACGGCCTAGGAACGGGGGTTAACTGCCTTGTTCAGGGGGGATCGGGGGATTTGTTTTTGCAATCTTCTGGTTACTAGTCCAACGCTCTAACCACCTTACATTGCACTCCACGAGGAGCCTGCATGGCAGGCTGACTACCTGTTACTCGAGGGCAGCAAGAAGCTAAGGTAAGTTGCTAGCTAGCTAGCATTAAACTTATCTTATCAAAAACTATCAATCTTAACATAATCACTAGTTAACTACACATGGTTGATGATATTACTAGTTTATCTAGCTTGTCCTGCGTTGCATATAATCGATGCGGTGCCTGTTAATTTCGAATCACAGCCTACTTCGACAAACAAGTGATGATTTTAACAAGCGCATTTGTGAGAAAAGCACTGTCATTGCACCAATGTACCTAACCATAAACATCAATGCCTTTCTTTAAAATCAATACACAAGTATATATTTTTAAACCTGCATATTTAGTTCATATTGCCTGCTAACATGAAATTGTGTCACTGCTCTTGCGTTCATTGCCTGGCTCGTTGCGAACTAATTTGCCAGAATTTTACATAATTATGACATACCATCGAAGGTTGTGCAATGTAACAGGAATATTTAGACTTAGGGATGCCACCCGTTAGATAAAATACGGACCGGTTCCGTATTTCACTGAAAGAAAAAACGGTTTGTTTTCGAGATGATAGTTTCCGGATTCGACCATATTAATGACCTGAGGCTCGTATTTCTGTGTGTTGTTATGTTATAATTAAGTCTATGATTTGATAGAGCAGTCTGACTGAGCGATGGTAGGCACCAGCAGGCACGTAAGCATTCATTCAAACAGCACTTTACTGCGTTTTGCCAGCAGCTCTTCGCAATGCATTGCGCTGTTTATGACTTCAAGCCTGTCAACTCCCAAGATTAGGCTGGTGTAACTGATGTGAAATGGCTTGCTAGTTAGCGGGGTGCACGCTAATAGCGTTTCAAACGTCACTCGCTCTGAGACTTGGAGTAGTTGTTCCCCTTCCTCTACATGGGTAGCGCTGCTTCGAGGGTGGCTGTTGTCGATGTGTTCCTGGTTCAAGCCCAGGTAGGAGCTAGGAGAGGGACGGAAGCTATACTGTTACACTGGCAATACTAAAGTGCCTATAAGAACATCCAATAGTCAAAGGTATATGAAATACAAATCGTATAGAGAGAAATAGTCCTATAATTCCTATAATAACTACAACCTAAAACTTCTTACCTGGGAATATTGAAGACTCATGTTAAAAGGAACCACCAGCTTTCATATGTTCCCATGTTCTGAGCAAGGCACTTAAACGTTAGCTTTCTTACATGGCACATATTGCGCTTTTACTTTCTTCTCCAACACTTTGTTTTTGCATTATTTAAACCAAATTGAACATGTATCATTATTTATTTGAGACTAAATTGATTTTATTTATGTATTATATTAAGTTAAAATAAGTGTTCATTCAGTATTGTTGTAATTGTCATGATTACAAATAAATAAAAGAAATCTGCCGATTAATCGGTATCGGCCTTTTTTGGCCCTGCAATAATCGGTATCGGGGTTGAAAAATTATAATCGGTTGACCTCTACTCCAAACAGCCTACCCAACCGCTACGAGGCATCCACATGGTCCTAAAGCACACCGTTGCCTCGTTTTATATCACATTCCAATGATAAAAATGCAATTTCAGAAAGTTGCGCCCCTGATTTAAGCTATATTGAAACGAAAACAGTCATATGAATTGATATTTTTGTGTTTGTTTTCTCCCCGTTTCTGAAAGAAGGACCAACCCGTTTGGTGAATCAGGAGACACTCCACCTGAGGCGAGTGAAGGTACTGTCTCTCTTTGTCTGGCTATCTCTCTGTGTCAGGTCTGTCTTGCTGTGTGTGTGTCTGTGTTCATGCCATTGTCTGCGTGTGTGTCACCCTCTCTCTCTCTGTCTGTGTGTCCATCCAGACTCCATCCTGCACCAGCTGTTCATTGTGCGTTTCCTGGGTTCTATGGAGGTGAAGAATGCAGACAGCTCTGACGTCATCTATGAGACCATGAGACAGATCCTAGCAGCCAGGGCCATACATAACATCTTCAGGATGACTGAGTCTCACCTGCTGGTCACCTGCGAGTGCCTCAAGTGAGACATATGCTCTATGAGTAATGTGCATGCGTTTGTTTTTTATGTGTGACATAATTAAAAGCATGCTCTTACAGTCAATAGATTTGCCTGTGTGTGATATTTTGTGGTTTTCAGGCTCATCGATCCTCAGACACAAGTCACACGGCTGAGGGTAGGTCCTCCCTCTCACACTACCTCCACTAAAACATGTTTCTGTTTATCTATCATTCTATTCACTGATAGTAAGTTATATAATTTCCTCAGTAGCATTACTGATAGGTCAAGTCAATCATCACTGACGCAACACCTGTCTAGAGGCTATTGACCTATCATCACTGACACAACACATGTCTAGAGGTTATTGACCTATCATCACTGACACAACACATGTCTAGAGGTTATTGACCTATCATCACTGACACAACACATGTCTAGAGGTTATTGACCTATCATCACTGACACAACACATGTCTAGACTCGACATTAGACATGACTTCTTGTTTTAATTCTCCCCTCCCCAAGTTCCCTCTTTCCAGTGTGGTGGTGTGTTCGTCCCACCAGGAGAACAAGCGTCTGTTTGGATTCGTCCTGCAGACTGCAGAAGGCAGGGTGGACGGACGACCTGTCACCGTCTGCTATATCTTTGAGTCCAACAATGATGGAGAGAAGGTAAGTTTTGCTCTGCTGTGTAGCCTTTGTTCTAACACGATGTGTTGGTAGGGCCAGTAGTTACAGGCTATAACTAGGGCCTGGAGTTTTTCCTGGTCAGCCACACATGCAAATATGTTTTCATGGTTTGGAACAAGTCTTGACTCTAGGAATAAGCATATTGTGTCTGTATAGTGATGGCACTATCAGTTAAAACGGTTTATAGTTTTCATGTTGTGACAAAAGGAAGACATTTGCATGTGTCTACTGTTCCCTGTGTTAATTTCTTGTTATCTCTGAGTACATGTTGTTGTGTTCTCCTTTCAGATATGTGACAGTGTTGGGCTGGCCAAACAGATCGCTTTCCACTCAGAGATGGTAAGACATGTGAGACTGTTTTAGTGGAATTAATTTAAGATTTTAAGATGAATCTTAGCTACTCGTGTGGGACCTTGACAATTGTTTTGCTGATTCAGGATCGCAAAGCTACAGAGAAGAAGGAGGAGCAGGACAAGGCCAAGGAGAAACAGCAGGAGGAGCTGAGTAAACAGAAACAGATTGAAAAGGTGGCGTCAGTGTCCCAGCAAATCAATACATTTCTGTACCAAAAAAATTGGCAATATAGTATTTATCCTATTCTTGTTGACTTATAGATCAATGCCTATCTTGATCAGTTTTTGGTCTATAATCATAACTGTATTACCATCTGTGTTCACTCATGTTACAGTAAACTGAATGATTCATTGATTAATTGATGAGTCAATTCATTTGACTGAACCCACAGGACCTGGAGGAACAGAGCCGTTTAATCGCAGCCTCCAGTCGCCCCACCCCCCCTGCTCCTAGTGCTGATGGGCAGTTCCTGGTGCTGAGCAAAAGCCAATCAGAGGACAGTGAAGCAGGAGTGGAGGGGCGGGAGAAGGGAGAGTCGGAGGCCTAACAGAATGGAAGGTAAAGAGCTTTCACCAGATACTACTTTGGACCATCAAACTACCGGATATCGGTCATCTTCAAAGGAAGGAGACGACGTGAGAAGACTTTGAGCAATTGTTGGTGTGATTTTTGGCCCATAGGGCGGGCACAATTGGCCCAGCATCGTTAGGGTTTGGCCGGGATAGGCCGTTACTGTAAATAAGAATTTGTTCTTAACTGACTTGCCTAGTTAAATAAAATAAAAAAGTCACCTATGTTGAGCCAATGTTCTTTTCTGAACAGACAACTGAACAAGCTTGGCAATGTCTTACTACAAAGTACTATCCGGTGAAAATGCACAGTTAGAGCGGGAGTTGGTTCCTTGGCTCCTCAACCCTGGGCCTCGGCTTAGCCTCTATGGGCTTTTCTCTGGCTCCTATCTTGTTTTACAGAGGAGTTGGATTACAAATAGACTTTATAATGTTAAACAAAGATGGATTAAGACCCCACTAAACTAACAAAAGAAGAGGAGGAATGTGTGTGAATGACTGAACACTCAAAGAATCCTTCCGGATCTTTCTCATCCTCCATATGTAAATCATGTATTATATACTGGTACTTCTATTCAGAGGAAATGTAGAAGGAGATGATTAATGCTTTTAAGCTTTTTTGTTTTCTTTTTTTTTAATAATCAGGGTGGTTCTGACTCTGAATACCATGGCATAGTAGAAAACATATAGAGTATATTAATTTGTTGGGGAAGGGAAGACATTGCACATAATGACATTTATAAAATACTTACCATATACATGTTGTATTCCATTCAGCTAACACGCTTGCATGTACTTTGGATCCCATCATTCAAGATACCTAATTGTCATGCTTTTTTTTTCTTCTTCTATAATGAATCATTACCCTTTCAATTAACCGTTTTGAGTGTGTTTGGTTTCAAGATGAGAATTTAGATCTCTAATCATTTTAACCCCAAACAACAATAATGGTTTCTCATTCAATGGATCAGACTACTTGCCATAGCCCAACAGACCTTGTGCCTGAGGTGTAATGTATTCATCTCATTGGTTGGAACAAAGAACAATACTATAATACAAAGTGCTAAATCAGGGCATTGACTTTTAAAAAGGAAAAACGGGATCTATGAACTGTTTGTTTTTTTCCGTTATGTGTGTTAATCCATTTTATGTTTTGAAATGGTTTGTGTGTTTCTCAGATTTCTGTATGAAGAAATGCACTACATGTATGCTATTGAACATTTTGTCTGAAATGTTCCTCAACCTTAACCCATTGCTATGTAAGTTTTGTGCTGAGCTGTGACTAAGTTTATCACTTATCAACTCATAGTGAATACATGATGCAGGGAAAACTATCATATCAACAAAGTGGAATTGATTTGACATATTACTGATAATGAAAGTTGAGTCTACTTTATCATTTTGGGGAAAGGTGTTTAAAGGAGTAGTTAGGAACTGTTGTTACTGCGATGTTAATATGGGGGACTGCACTTTAGTTATTGATGCAGGGGGAAATAGGATCATGTTTACTCTCTATACTTCAGTGATTACTGTTGCAGTCTTAAATAGCTTTTCAACAATAAAGGTACACTAAGTCAAGGCTGTCTTATTTTAGAACTCCTAGGTTGTGTGTGTGTGTCTCGAGACTAAAGGGTGACTGTAAAAACAAGTATATTATTTCTTACAGTAGCAGACTACTTTCAGTCTGACCAAACGTCTTGGGCGCGCCCGTCCCGTGTGTCCAAATCCATTCCATTCAGGGAGAAAAGTAAACCAGTTGTTCTGTTCGCTAAAGCGAGCACTAATCCGCGCTTAAATAGGTTGAATCGAGGAAGAACAATGATTACACACGGATTTACAGCAACATGTCAACCTGGTGCTGTGACGGCTTTTGTTTGGCCCCGACATAATTCACCGTCCAAATATATTCCCTGTGAACGGTCATTTTCTCTGCCTCTGTCGTCCTTCCCCGCACCTACGATCACATACTTTTTCACTCCACGGGGAGCTGAGATGTAGCAGGGTGTTGCGTTCCCTCCTCCAAGAGGTGTACGTAACACATACACCCATCCGTAGTAGGTTGGGGTCCACACAAGTCACGATGAATATGCTATTATTGCCCGACACTGGTTGCTTGCAGAAACTATGTACCCAAAACCTCCATGAAATAAAACTGGTGGACAAATAACATGATACACTGCCTGATTTGATCTTTTCCAACAACAATTCAAAACTGAGAAAATGGGGGGAGAGAGAGAAAGAGAGGGCAAAGGAGAGAAAAAAAGGAGACTGAAAGGCGACAGATCTTGACGTGAAGTGAGACAGGATTACCATGGTAATGACAGCATATTACCCAATGGGAATGGTGAGTGTTGTTGCCGACAGCGACAGAGCCACGAGGGGAACGTGTGTACACATTAGAGATGTGTTGGAGCAGGCTAGTTCCAATTCCTGTAGTTAAACACTGCCTTTGAACTCTTAATAGAACCCTGAAACCCAACCAGGCCTTAAAACACAGGGAGAGAGAGAGGCGAGAGACGTATAGAGGGAGGGAGAGAGAATAGAAGAGATTGAACACACACCGATCAAAGGTAATGAAGCGTGGCTTCATAAACATGGACCTGCTGACCTCTGACAGCTCTCAGCCAATCATAGCTCTGACACACACGCACCTGCTAGTCCTGCAGGTTGAGGTGTGTTTGTGTGTTGTGCGTATGCATGTGTGCGTCCATGCCATGTCAGCAGTATCTGATTAGGATTAGATGTAACAGTTGTTTTAGTTCTGAGGTAGTCATACACAATGTGTTGCCTATATTACACACCCAGTCTGGAAGGAGGGGAGGTGGAGAGGAGGAGGGAGAGGGGTAGGGGATGGAGTGGAGGGGGATGAGGGAGAGGGAAGTTGCCTGGGGTGGCTCTTTATTTATTTCTGTTTACAGAGTCAGGCTGGAGAGACAGAAGGCAATACCTCCATTACTACACACGGAACCTAATTATTCCACACCCACCCACCCAGCCACTCAGCCAGCCACCCACACACTGAGGTCAAAGTAACCACACCTGTCTCTCTGCCCACAGTCTCCTCCTGCCCCAGGCTGATAACCTCTCCTCCTCCTCCTCCAGATGGTGAAGCGTGATTCATCCCTCCAGAGAATGCGTTTCCACTGCCCCAGAGTCCAATGCTGGCGAGCTTTACACCACTCCAGCCGCTTGAAATTGCGGATGGTGATCTTAGCCTTGTGTGCGGCTGCTTGGCCATGGAAACCCATTTTATGATTCTCCAGACGGACAGTTCTTGTGCTGACGTTGCTTCTAGAGGCAGTTTGGAACATTGTAGTAAGTGTTGCAACCGAGGACAGATGATTTAAATGTGCTACCCGCACTTGGCGATCCCGTTCTGTGAGCTTGGGTGGGCTACCACTTCGAGGTTGAGCCGCTTTTGCTCCTAAACGTTTCCACGTCACAATAACAGCACTTACAGTTCACTGGGGCACCTCTAGCAGGGTAGAAATTTGACAAACTGACTTGTTGGAAAGGTGGCATCCTATGACAATGCCACGTTGAATGCCACTGAGCTCTTCAGTAAGGCCATTCTACTGCCAATGTTTGTCTATGGAGATTGCATGGCTGTGTGTTCGATTTTATACACCTGTCAGCAATGGGTGTGGCTGAAATAGCCAAATCCACTAGTTTGAGGGGGTGTCCACATACTTTTGTATATTTATTTTATTTTATTATTTTTATTTTACCTTTATTTAACCAGGTAGGCAAGTTGAGAGTCTATATACAATGTGAGCAAATGAGGTGAGATAAGGGAGGTAAAGGCAAAAAAGGCCATGGTGGCAAAGTAAATACAATATAGCAAGTAAAACACTGGAATGGTAGATTTGCAGTGGAAGAAAGTGCAAAGTAGAAATAAAAATAATGGGGTGCAAAGGAGCAAAATAAATAAATAAATACAGTAGGGGAAGAGGTAGTTGTTTGGGCTAAATTATAGATGGGCTATGTACAGGTGCAGTGATCTGTGAGCTGCTCTGACAGCTGGTACTTAAAGCTAGTGAGGGAGATAAGTGTTTCCAGTTTCAGAGATTTTTGTAGTTCGTTCCAGTCATTGGCAGCAGAGAACTGGAAGGAGAGACGGCAAAAGGAGGAATTGGTTTTGGGGGGGACCAGAGAGATATACCTGCTGGAGCGCGTTCTACAGGTGGGGGCTGCTATGGTGACCAGTGAGCTGAGATAAGGGGGGACTTTACCTAGCAGGGTCTTGTAGACGACCTGGAGCCAGTGGGTTTGGCGACGAGTATGAAGCGAGGGCCAGCCAACGAGAGCGTACAGGTCGCAGTGGTGGGTAGTATATGGGGCTTTGGTGACAAAACGGATGGCACTGTGATAGACTGCATCCAGTTTATTGAGTAGGGTATTGGAGGCTATTTTGTAAATAACATCGCCGAAGATGAGGATCGGTAGGATGGTCAGTTTTACGAGGGTATGTTTGGCAGCATGAGTGAAGGATGCTTTGTTGCGAAATAGGAAGCCAATTCTAGATTTAACTTTGGATTGGAGATGTTTGATGTGAGTCTGGAAGGAGAGCTTACAGTCTAACCAGACACCTTGGTATTTGTAGTTGTCCACATATTCTAAGTAAGAACCGTCCAGAGTAGTGATGCTGGACGGGCGGTTAGGTACGGGCAGCGATCAGTTGAAGAGCATGCATTTAGTTTTACTAGTATTTAAGAGCAGTTGGAGGCCACGGAAGGAGAGTTGTATGGCATTGAAGCTCGTCTGGAGGGTTGTTAACACAGTGTCCCAAGAAGGGCCAGAAGTATACAGAATGGTGTCGTCTGCGTAGAGGTGGATCAGAGACTCACCAGCAGCAAGAGCGACATCATTGATGTATACAGAGAAAAGAGTTGGCCCAAGAATTGAACCCTGTGGCACCCCCATAGAGACTGCCAGAGGTCCGGACAACAGGCCCTCCGATTTGACACACTGAACTCTATCAGAGAAGTAGTAGGTGAACCAGGCGATGCAATCATTAGAGAAACCAAGGCTATTGAGTCTGCCGATGATATATACACGCACGCACGCACGCACACACACACACACACACGGTTTCCTAGGATTGAGCTATAAATAACAGGGAGGAGAAGGAAAGGAAGAGGAAAGGGACACACACAGACACTTCATGCTCTTTCAAGGCAAACGGTGGCTACTTTGAAGAATCTAAAATATATTTTGATTTGTTTAACACTTTTTGGTTACTACATGATTCCATATGTGTAATTTAATAGTTTTGATGTCTTCACTATTATTCTACAGTGTAGAAAATAGTAATAATAAAGAAAAACCCTTGAATGAGTAGGTGTCCAAACTTTTGACTGGTACTTTATATATTTATTGTTTTTGTAAAAAATGGTGGTGGGGAAACAAACTCATGGTGTTTGTCAGACAATGAGTGATCCCGAAAAATCGGTCTTCTCACAAAATTGTCTGTAGCGTCCAAACGGTTGGGCCTACAAACTATTATGACCCCTCTATGGACAGGTGAGACTCTCACAACCCCCACAAGCATCTTGGGAATTGTCTGAAGTTGATACAGCTGATCTGCCAACTTCTGTCTGTAGCGTCCGAACAGTTTGGACTCTGTGGGAAGGTGAAACTCTCACGAACACGTCAGTTTCTTTTGCTCATGCCTCACAAGACTCGTCTATAGGCCCCCCAGAACACCATGAATGGAAATATGGAGACTGTTTAGTGCCAAAAACAAGGAGTTAATTACATGTACAAAAATAAGAAATGTTTCCTGATCTTTCTTATACCTCTCAGATATCGGATAGACACTTCAGAACAAACATCCTTTAGATTTGTTTTTGGGACTGTTGTTCCGTGTAGTAAATCTGTTATTCAATGCATTTGTACGGGCTAATAGCAGTAAGGCCTAAAAAAATGTTCATTAAATAAATATTTTTATATATTTTTGTTATAATTCAAGGGATCTGAAAATTCTCTATCAAATGGCAAAATTATCCTTGGTATCACTTTTAGTACATGAGAATTAGCGTTACATAGTTCAAAAAAAGTGAATTGTTAATAGATTCCTCAGGAACTTTCCCTGAGTGTGCCACGGGCCCTGTTTTCATCCTGGGACCTCTTTTTATTGATATATATTTTTTATTTTAGTCATTTAGCAGACGCTCTAATCCAGAACAACTAACAATTAGTGCATTAATTTTAAGATTGCTAGGTGAGACAACAACACATCACAATCATATCAAGTACATTTTCCTTCAATCAGCAAAGTCAGTGCTAGTAGAAAAAGACAAGTGCTGTGAGAGTTACTTAAGATACTCATCAAAGAAGTAGGGGTTTCAGATGTACTTGGAACATGGGCAGGGACACGGCTGTCCTGACTTTACCGAGAAGCTTGTTCCATCATTGGGGTGCCAGGACAGAGATGAGCTTTGACTGGGCTGAGCGGGAGCTGCCCTCCCATAGGGGTGGGACTCGGGAGGGCCAAGAGACCAGAGGTGGAGGAACGGAGTGCTCGGGTTGGGATGTAGGGTTTGAGCATAGCCTGAAGGTAAGGAGGGGCAGTTCCCCTTGCTGATCCATAGGCAAGCACCAGGTTCTTGAAGATGGTGCGAGCTTTGATTGGAAGCCAGTGGAGTGTGCGGAGGAGTGGGGTGACATGGGAGAACTTAGAAATGTTGAACACCAGGTGGGCTGCGGCATTCTGGATAAGTTGCTGGGGTTTGATGGCACAAGCGGGGAGCCTAGCCAGAGAGTTGCAGTTGTCTAGATGGGTGATGACAAGTGCCTGGATTAGGACCTGTGCTGCTTCCTGTGTGAGGAAAGGTCGTACTGTAAGGATGTTGTAGAGCATGGAACTGCAGAAGCGAGTCACTGCTTTGATGTTTGAAGAGAATGACAGGGTGTTGTCCAGGGTCACACCAAGGGTCTTTGTACTCTGGGAGGGGGACACCGCGGAGTTGTCAACCGTGATGGAGAGGTCTTGGAGAGGGCAGGCCTTCCCCAGGAGGAAGAGCAGCTCTGTTTTGTTGAGCTTGAGCTGGTGGGCCAACATCCGAGCTGAGATGTCTGCCAGGCATGCAGAGTTGCGTGTCGCCACCTGGGTGTCAGAAGGGGCAAAGGAGAAGAGTAGTTGAGTTTTATCCGGGGCCTCGCGGGGCCCTTCACCCAGTCTCGCAAAAATACATAAAAAAAAAGTCATGATATTTTGGCCAATATTCCCCAATTACAACTGAAATACCAATATTTTTCTATATTAATTTAAACTGTCTTCTTACTCTTAACAGTTTAGAAAGTCACAGCTACACCACTTCTTTAACTAAATTGAAATGTCAAAACCCATTGTTCTATTTGTGTACCCTTCACCACGCTTGGCTAGTACATGGTCTTGAATAATATTTTTTTTATACCCAATTAACTTAAAAGGAGTCGAGGCAATCTGAGTCCAGACACTTCTTACTTGGTTACACAATTTAATTGCAGTATTAATTCATAAAATAATTCAGTTACAGTCAAAATATGATGGAAAATATGATAAGAACTTTAACCTCCGTGTTATAGCACTTGGGCTATAGTCAGCAAAGATGAGGAGTTGAACTGATAGTGCCTTATAACTCAAATTCTTACCTGATGACCTGTTCGTCCTTAACCTGCCTCAACATGGGCGGTGCTCTCACTCTCACTCTCTCTACTGCCCGTCTTTGACCCCTGCCATAATCATTAGACCAAATACTATTATCATATGACTGCATCACATATGCAGCAGCACCTCCAGTACCCGCCTACTGATATACAAACAAAATGATCTAGGTAAAAATAAGCCTAATGATTTTATAGTTAATTTCCATTATCAATTGGTTATTTTATTTATTGTTTGATAACATTTCAACAAAAAAGGGAAAAATTGCCTTTAAAAAAGCTGTAGCATAGCCTACGATAGATCTATTATTAAGGCTTATTTCAAGTGACATGGGTTCCATAAAAAAAAATATATATATATTCTTCTTTTAAATTGCTATTGTAGAAATAGACTTGTCATATGTTATTATTAATTGATAGTTAGGAATGGAAATCCCCTCGGCATTACTGATGCATTCCGAAGCCGATGGAAAAGGTACCCTACCTTACTTTGGGTTACTGGGTCGGCCTACATTATAAGGCTTCTGGCGCCTTCTATTGACCACATCAATACACTGGTAAGTTTTTGAGCGGGCTATTTTAAAAAGGTAAAAGCCTGTCCGTCTTTATTAGAAACGTTCTGGGGGACTGGGAATATAGTGCTAAACATCTGAAATATGGGCTAAATTACACAAAAGCATAATAAATCATACTACAATGTAAAGCGTATTTTCTTATCAGTCACTCTAATAGTCTAACATTTGTAACAAGCTTTATACAAAATGTCAGCAAATCTTACAATTTGTTTACATTTAAATGTGTACAAAATGTACGTTTTTGACATAGAAAATATGTCAGCTAAATTTGTAAACATCCCTCTCCATCTGTCTTGGAATATGTAGTTCTTCGCAGATGGAACAACATATGAACTACACATCCCTACACCCGCGTTAGTTACCATAGCAGCGAGAGTTTAATTTTTGTTCCATCATGGCTAGCAGTCCGTCTAGAGTTTTCGCTGCTTTATTACCTGCCGCGGGAGATATTTACCGGGACAAAAACGAACCAGGGATTGGGGGACACACGGTTACCGTTCAGCGAACCCAGAACAGCGCGCGGGAGGTCCAGGTGACTGGGAGCGCAGAGATCTCGTGTCCAGCCGACCGCGCTACTGTTTCCGTTAGTTTCAGAAACAGCAAGGAGTCGGTGAACGACGTCACCAACAGCATCTCAAGGAGACTAGAGTACATTCTACAGACCCTGAGACAACACCATGTCAAGGTAACTTGAGTTCATTCAACTGTAGACATCCTATTAAATGACTAGAGGGGTTATGTCATAAACCCTTTAAAGTTCCCGAATGGCTTTGAAAATGGCAGCCATATTGTTCAGGGTCAAATCCAAACCAGTAATTGGAATGAATGGCAGTAGAGGCGTAATCCTGATTATATTTATGCAGGAAAATAAAAGTAAGGCATGTGATATATCAGAAATGGTGTAATAGAATTGTCAACCTAAAATAGTCATACAATTATAAATACAGTTTATGCGTGTTTTATACAAATGTTCTGTGTAAATAGCCTCTAAAATATATGTAAACAGACCATAAATGTATACATTTTAGTTTTCTTGGAAAGCTGTGAGTGCTATTGTATGATACAGGTATTTCTTACAAGTACTTGATACAGGTACTTGTTACAAGTATTTGATACAAGTACTTGTTGCATTTACATCTTGTCAGTTCTATAATCAACTGATTTCCTCCAGTGTCTGGCTGTGGATTGACTGCATTGTTTGAATGGAATATTGACATATTGGCAATTAATTTGAAAAATAAACCCGTGGAATTATTCCTCTAAAACTGTCTGCCTAGCTAGCTAACAAACTTACAGTGCAGATAAATTCTTCAAATTCATTATTTTACACAATATCTTATCACAGCACAGGCAAACCAGTGTTGACCAACTCAATGTTTTTTTTGTTTGGACCCCAGCAGCAGCTAATTGGGGATCCTAATAAATACAAAACAATGACAAATGTCTGACCTTTATCCCATCATATGAAGGTTCATGTCTATTCTAGTATTATAATTCCTAATTATATTAGTTCAAATAACTTTTAATATAGATATATAGGCCTAAAACAATTCAATAGGATATCTATTGCTATTGGTTGCATAGGTATTTTCATATCCCAGCTGTGTAATTCAGTATTTCAACTCCAGGCCTCCAGTACCCCCAAAAGCACAATTTTTTTGTAGCCCTGGACAAGCACACCTGATTCAACTTATCAACTAATCATCAAGCCCTCAATGAGTTGAATCGTCTGCGGATACAACTAAAATGTGTGCTGGATTGTTGGGGATACTGGAGGACTGGAGGTGGGCAACTGGTGTAATGCAATGTCAGTGACATTGACAGACAGACAGACACATGGCAAACATACAGTCAGCACACTGACTGACTGACACAGCTGTCTAATCACTATAAAGTAGGATGTTTGAAGATTTCTCTCCTCCCTCCTCTCCACTTTTCTTCTCCTCCTCTCACCCTGCAGGGGGAAGAGTTGACAGTGACGAGACACATCTACAGAGCTGATGACCTGTACCACATGGAGGCTCTGGTAGGTCCCCCGTGCTGAAATCCCTAAACTTGCATGTACAGACTGAAGTAGGCCATGCATTAACATGGGAAAGGAATGGAGACTGGTCTATGAAGTGTTGTAAATTATATTCTAGTCCATGCCTACTGTGAGAAGTCCAGCAGATAGTATCAATCATGTGCAGCTCACCCTGCACTAACATAAATAACATGAGCATATCTATTTCTGCTAAGCTTCCCAGTAAAGCAATAAAAACAAGTAAGCATCCCAGAAGAAAAGTGCTCAAAAAATAGCCCACGTTAACATATGTAGCTTAAGAAACAAGGTTCATGAAATCAGTGGTGGAAAAAGTAACCAATTGTCATACTTGAGTAAAAGTAAAGATACCTTAATAGAAAAGGACTCAAGTAAAAGTGAGTCACCCAGTAAAATACTACTTGAGTAAAAGTCTAAAAGTATTTGGTTTTAAATATACTTAAGTATCAAAAGTACATGTAATTGCTAAAATATACTTTATCAAAAGTAAGATAAATCATTTCAAATTCCTTATATAAAGCAAACCAGATGGCATCATTTTCTTTCTTTTTTACGGATAGCCAGGCGCATGCTCCAACACTCAGACATCATTTACAAACAAAGTATGTTTTTAGTGAGTCTGCCAGATCAGAGGCAGTAGGGATGTTCTCGTTCTCTTGATAAATGTGTGAATTAGGCACGAGTACTTTTGGGTGTCAGGGAAAATTTATGGAGTAAAAAGTACATAATTTTATTTAGGAATGTAGTGAAGTAAAAGTAATCAAGAATATAGAAAGTAAAGTACAGATACCCCCAAAAAACTACTTAAGTAGTAGTTTCAAGTATTTTTACTTAAATACTTTACACCACTGCATGAAATGAATAATTTGCTAATAACAGATGATTCATATTCTGACTATCTCTGAAACTCACTTAGATAATACCTTTGATAATACAGTGGTAGCAATACATTTACAGAAAAGATAGGGGCGGCAGGTAACCTAGTGGTTAGAGCGTTGGGTCAGTAACCAAAAGGTTGCTAGATCGAATTCCTGAGCTGACAAGGTAAAAATATGCTGTTCTGCCGCAGAACGAGGCAGTTAACCCACTGTTCCTGGGCCATCATTGTAAATAAGAATTTGTTCTCGCCCAGTTAAATAAAGGTTAAATAGAAATGGTGTTGCTGTTTATATTCAGAACCACATTCCTGTAAAGATTAGAGAGGATCTCATGTTAAATACTGTTGAAGTAATATGTACAAATTAAATGTGTCTTCCGCATTTAACCCAACCCCTCTGAATCAGAGGTGCAGGGGGCTTGTCTTAATCGACATCCACATATTCAGCGCCCGGGGAACAGTGGGATAACTGCCTTGCTCAGGATGACAGATTTATACCTTGTCAGCTCGGGCATTCAATCCAGCAACCTTTCGGACCAACACTCTAACCACTAGGCTACCTGCTGCCCCATGGATAATATGTGTGAAATGCTTGATAATGTATGTGATCAACAGAGGTGTATATTTTCTGGGTGATTTAAACATTGAAGCTTTTTCTTGAGTGGGCAGCTTAATGAAAGCCAGTCAAACTGTAACCAGTGCCTGCAACCTGGTTCAGGTTATCAGTCACCCAACCTACTAGGGTAGTTACAAAACAGCACAGGAATTAAATCATCAAATGTATGTATTTATCACATCTTTACTAATGCTGCAGAAATTTGCTTGAATGCAGTATCCAGATCCATTGTATGTAGTGATCACAATATAGTAGCCATAACTAGGAAAACCAAAGTTACAAAGGCTGGACCTAATATAGTGTATAAGAGGTCATACAATACATTTTGTTGTGATTCCTATGTTGTTGATGTAAATAATATGTTGGTCTGTGGTGTGTAATGAGGAATAAACAGACACAGCACTTGACAAATTTATGAAATTGCTTATTCCAGTTACTAATAAGCATGCACCCATTAAGAAAATGACTGTTAAACTGTTAAATCTCCTTGGATTGATGAGGAATTGAAAAATTGTATGGTTGAGAGGGATGAGGCAAAATGAATGGCAAATAAGTCTGGCTGCACAACAGATTGGCAAAGGTATTGCAAATTGAGAATCGTGACCAAACTGAATAAAAAGAAGAAACTACACTATGAAACAAAGATGAATGACAAAGAATGATAGTATAAAGCTTTGGAGCACCTTAAATGAAATTTTGGGAAAATAGCAAACTCAGCTCCATCATTCATTGAGTCAGATGGCTCAGTAATCACAACACGAACTGATATGGCCAACTACTTTAATGATTTTTTCATTGGCAAGATTAGCAAATTTAGGCATAACATGCCAGCAACAAATGCTGACACTACACATCCAAGTATAACTGACCAAATTATGAATGACAAGCATTGTAATTTTACATTCCTTAAGTTACTGTGGAAGAGGTGAAAAAAAATGTCTATCAACAATGACAAGCCACCGGGGTCCGACAACTTGGATGGAAAATTACTGAGGATAATAGCGGACAACATTGCCACTTCTATTTACCACATCTTCAATTTAAGCCTACAGGCCTCGAAGGAAGCAAAAGTCATTCCGCTACCTAAGAATAGTAAAGGCCACTTTACTGACTCAAATAGCCGACCAATAAGCCTGTTACCAATCCTTAGTAAACTTTTGGAAAACATTGTTTGACCAGATACAATGCTATTTTACAGTAAACAAATGGACAAACTTTCAGCATGCTTATAGGGAAGGACATTCAACAAGCACAGCACTTACACAAATGACTGATTGGCTGAGAGAATATGATAATAAGACTTCAGTGCGGCTTTTGACATTATCGATCATAGTCTGCTGCTGGAAAAACGTATGTGTTATGGCTTAACACCCCCTGCTATATTGTGGATAAATAGTTAACTATCTAACAAAACACAGAGGGTGTTCTTTAATGGAAACCTCTCCAACATAATCTGGGTAGAATCAGGAATTCCCCAGGGCAGCTGTCTAGGCCCATAACTTTTTTCAATCTTTACTAATGACATGTCACTTAAAGCCAGTGTGTCTATGTATGCAGATGACTCAACACTATACATCAGCTACTATGCCAAGAGTGTGCAAAGTGGTCATCAAGGCAAAGGGTGGCTACTTTGAAGAATATAAAATATTTTGATTTGTTTAACACTTTTTGGGGTTACTACATGATTCCATGTGTTATTTCATAGTTTTGATGTCTTCACTATTAATTCTACAATGTAGAAAATAGTAAAAATAAAAACCCTTGAATGAGTAGGTGTGTCCAAACTTTTGACTGGTACTGTACTTAAATGTTTTTTTGCATATCCCAGCTCCCCTGAGAATGGGGCCAGGGTCAGCCATTATCAGCTGTGACCTTGGGGCAGTTTGTGATAAGTGTCTTGCTCAAGGGCACAACGACATTTACCTTATCGGCTCGGATTCTAACTAGCGACTTTTCGGTTACTAGCCCAACAATCTTACCGCTGTGGGTGTGTTTTTTTGTTTTTAACAGGTGATGGTGGTGTTCTCAGACTTTGGTCAGATGGAGAGAGTGTGTATTGTTCTGTTGGAGAAGCTGGATAAGAGTGTGTGTGTCAGCACACCTCACTTCTACCACAGTGAAGAGTGTCTCAGCCTATTGAGGTAACACACACACACACACACACTATACTATCACACACGCACACTATCATAATAATATGTGTGTGTGTGTGTCCAGGCGGAGCGTGTGTGTAGCAGCAGTAGAGAATGCTCGTCTGAAGGCGTCTGAGATGAGCAGCATGCTGGGACAGACACTGGGGCACCCCCTACTGGTCAGAGAGGAAGAGGCCACGGAGAGAGATGGAGGGAGAGAAGGAGGAGAGGGGAGGATGGGGGAGGGGGTACAAAGGCCTAGCATCAGTGCGACATCTCGTGTGTTTGTCACCTTTAACCTCCGACACAAAGACAGAACCAGGAAGAAGATTTGAAGACTACATTACCCATCTACCCCGTCAGCACAGTGCAAACACACTCCCTCACAATCACACTGTAGATATGAAGACAAAGACGAGGATAGACAGTCATTGTTTTGTTTAGAAGAATATTTATTTAAGCCTTTCCTCAAAGCTTCTGTCCATAAACATGAATGTCAATAAATTATGTAAATGTGGCTGTTCTTGATTCAAGTTTGAGGTCTTTATGATAATGAACTGTATTATATTTTGTCTTTAATTTTGTTCTGATATGAAATACTGTATGACATCTTCAGTGATGTAGTGGTTAAAACAGTAGGTGGGTAAACGCTGATCACCGTTTGCAGCTAATAAAATAATGCTTCCTATATTTTCAATGGATTTTTCCGCAATACGCTAAATGCGTAAAAGCCTTTTCCCCTCCACTAAATCACTGTGAAATTAAATTGATCTTGTTGTGGGGGAATAGAGAGAGGAGCTGTCCTTTTCTTTACATCTATTGTCCAGTTAGGTGTCCCACTGACACACACACACTCTTGTGGTCCCTGTCTGTCAGTCTTCAGGGAAGATCTCTTGGAGCCAGGGCTGCATGATGAACCGCTCTCCATCAAAGTGTGTGAAGTACTGTTCTAGGGTGGGGATCTCCGGCTGGAACACACACACTCGGAGGGTTAGGTGTGTATACGTATGTTTGAGTGTGTCAGTTTGCCTTCAGAAAATATTAAACCCCCTTGACTTTTTCCACATTTTGTGTTAAATGAATCCATTTTAAATTCAGTCTGAGATTGTGTCACTAATCTAGAGGAAAACCTGGTAGCACAGGCAAAATTCTAGAGGAAAACCTGGTTCAGTATGCTTTCCAACAGACACTTGAAGACAAATTCACCTTTTAGCAGGACAATAACCTAGGCCAAATCTATACTGGAGTTGCTTACCAAGACGACATTGAATGTTCCTGAGTGGCCTAGTTACAGTTGACTTAAATTGGTTTGAAAATCTATGGCAAGACCAATTTGACAGAGATTGAAGAATTTTTTTAAAGAATGGTTGGCAAATATTGTTTAATCCAGGTGTGCAAAGAAATTAAGATATTTACCCAAAAAGACTCACAGCTGTAATTGCCGCCAAAGGTGTTTAATGTGTATTGACTCGGGGTTGAATACTTATCTAATCAAGATATGAGTGTTTTATTTTTCATTACATTTTAAAAAATGTTTGCATTTTTTCCACTTTGACAAGAGTATTTTGTGTAGACCGTTGACAAAAAAAATGACAATTAAATCCATTTTAATTCCACTTTGTAATGCAACAAAATGTGGAAAAAGTCAAGGGGGTTTAATGCACAGTGAGAGTGTGTGTGTGTTCGTACCTTGGTTCCAGTGACCCGTTCCAGCCTGGTCTGAGGAAGATATCCCACTAGGAAAGAGGAGGGGCCAGGACCGCTGAATAACACCTTATAGTGGGGGGTGTTCTCTGCGTTAACCTACACACACACACACAAAGTGAAAGGTGAAGGTCATAGATTCAAGCTAGAATCCTTAAATGGTTTAACTGCCACTTTCTGAACTCTGTGATTGCCAACAAGGGTTTTTCCACCAAGTACTAAGTCATGTTTTGCAGAGAGGTCAAATACTTATTTCCCTCATTAAAATGCAAATCAATTTATAACATTTTTGACATGCGTTTTTCTGGATTTTTTTGTTGTTATTCTGTCTCTCACTGTTCAAATAAACCTACCATTAAAATTATAGACTGATAATTTCTTTGTCAGTGGGCAAATGTACAAAATCAGCAGGGGATCAAATACTTTTTCCCCTCACTGTATTCTCATCATTGAATCGATTTACTTATTTCAGCAATTTAACACCTTTCAGTATAGTTGTCTAATGTTTGTGGGGCATGTTGACCCGTTTTAAAGGATACTCCTGAATCACTATGATACATTTTTGAGTGTACTTTTAACAGAGCTGAGATTTACTTCAAAGTGCATTGACCTTATTGCTTACAGCCTTACACCAATCAAGTTATTTCATATCTACACAAGTGCCTGAGGAGCAGGGGGTAGGGTTTCTTCTGGACAGGACAGCGCCCAACTATACTGACCCAATAAGCACATGTCCTAGAGATATCCCTTATTGGGACAGTGGCTGTTCGTAGACTATAGGAAACGGAGGGGCGAGCACGCCCCCCCCATCTACATCGATGGGGCTGTAGTGGAGTGGGTCGAGAGCTTCAAGTTCTTCTGTGTCCACATCACTAAGGAATTAACATGATCCACACACACACGCACACACACACGCACACACACACACACACACACACACACACACACACACACACACACACACACACACAGTTGTGAAGAGGACACTACAGTGCCTCTTCCCCCTCAAGAGGCTGAAAAGATTTGGCATGGGCCCTCAGATCCTCAAACATTTCTACAGCTGCACCATTGAGAGCATCTTGACTGGCTGCGTCACCGCTTGGTATGGCAACTGCTTAGCATCTGACTACAAGGTACTACAGATGGTAGTGTGTGTACGGCCCAGTACAACACTGGGGCAGAGCTCCATGCTATCCAGGACCTCTATACCAGGTGATGTCAGAGGCAGGCCCTAAAAATTCTCAGTCTCCAGCCATTCAAGTCATACACTGTTCTCTTTCTTCTACTGCACGGCAAGCGGTACCGATGCACCAAGTCTGGAACCGACAGGATCCTGAACAGCTTCTGCCCCCAAGCCACCTGGACTACCTGCATTGACCCTTTTTTTGCACTAACTCTCCTGGACTGACTATGCACACACACACACTTTTTTGCAGTAACTCTCACCCCAACACACACACGCATACTGATGAACACTCACCACATAAGCTACTTCTACTATCTATCCTAGTCATTTTACCCCTACCTACAGTGCATTTTGAAAGTATTCAGACCCCTTTACTTTTCCCACATTTTGTTACGTTACAGCCTTAGTCTAAAATTGATTCGTTTTTTCCCCATCAATTAAGGGTTTCACCAAGGATCTCTCTACTTTTGCTCTGCTTATCTTTCCCTCGATCCTGACTAGTCTTCCCTTCCCTGCCGCTGGAAAACATGCCCACAGCATAATGCTGCCACCACCACGCTTCCCCGTAGGGATGGTGCCAGGTTTCCTCCAGATGTGACGCTTGGCATTTTGGCCAAGCAGTTCGATCTTGGTTTCATCAGACCATAGAATCTTGTTTCTATGGTCCTTTCAGCGCCTTTTGGCAAACTCCAAGCGGGCTGTTATGAGTCTTTTATTGAGGAGTGGCTTCTGTCTGGCCACTCTACCATAAAGGCCTGATTGGTGGAGGGCTGCAGAGATGGTTGTCCTTCTGGAAGGTTCTCCTACCTCCACAGAGGAACTCTGTCAGAGTGACCATCGGGTTCTTGGCCAGCTCCCTGACAAAGGCCTTTCTCCCGCGATTGCTCAGTTTGGCTGGGTGGCCAGCTCTAGGAAGAGTCTTGGGGGTTCCAAATTTCTTCCAGTCAAGAATGGAGGCCACTGTGTTTTTGGGGACCTTCAATGCTGCAGAAATGTTTTGGTACCCTTCTCCAGATCTGTCCCTTGACACGCAATCCTGTCTCGAGCTCTACGGACAATTCCTTCGACCTCATGGCTTGGTTTTTGCACTGACAACTGTGGGACCTTATATAGACAGGTGTGTGCCTTTCCAAATCATGTCCAATCAATTGAATTTACCACAAGTGGACTCCAATCAAGTTGTAGAAACATCAAGGATGATCAATGGAAACAGGATGCACCTGAGCTCAATTTCGAGTCTCATAGCAAAGGGTCTAAATACTTACAGTACCAGTCAAAAGTTTGGACACATACTCATTCAAATCAGTCTGGGTAGCCATTTGATTAGCTGTTCAGGAGTCTTACAGCTTGGGGGTAAAAGCTGTTTAGAAGCCTCTTGGACCTAGACTTGGCGCTCTGGTACCGCTTGACCTGCGGTACCTCTAGGGTGGCTGGAGTCTGACAATTTTTAGGGCCTTCCTGACACCGCCTGGTATAGAGGTCCTGGATGGCAGGAAGTTTGGCCCCAGTGATGTATTGGGCTGTAAGCACTACCCTCTGTAGCGCCTTGTGGTCAGAGGCCAAGCAGTTGCCATACTAGGCAGTGATGCAACCCGTCAGGATGCTCTCGATGGTGCAGCTGTAAAACCTTTTGAGGATCTGAGGACCCATGCTAAATATTTTCAGTTTCCTGAGGGGGAATAGGTTTAGTCGTGCCCTCTTCACAACTGTCTTGGTGTGCTTGGACCATGTTAGTTTGTTGTTGATGTGGACACCAAGGAACTTGGCGCTCTCAACCTGCTCCACTACAACCCCGTCGATGAGAATGGGGGCGTGCTCGATCCTCCTTTTCCTGTAGTCCACAATCATCTCCTTTGTCTTGATCACGTTGAGGGAGAGGTTATTGTCCTTGCACCACACGGGCAGGTCTCTGACCTCCTCCCTATAAGCTGTCGCTTTGTTGTCGATGATCAGGCCCACCACTGTTGTGTCATCAGCAAACTTAATGATGGTGTTAGAGGGGACTGAGCACGCACCCCTGAGGGGCTCCTTTGTTGAGGAGCAGTGTGGCAGATGTGTTGTTACCTACCCTTACCACCTGGGGGCGGCCGGTCAGGAAGTACAAGATCCAGTTGCAGAGGGAGGTGTTTAGTCCCAGGGTCCTTAGCTTAGTGATGAGCTTTGAGGGCACTATGGTGTTGAACGCTGAGCAGTAGTCAATGAATAGCATTCTCACATAGGTGTTCCTTTTGTCCAGGTGTGAAAGGGAAGTGTGGAGTGCAATAGAGATTGCATCATCTGTGAATCTGTTGGTGCGGTATGCAAATTGGAGTGGGTCTAGGGTTTCTGGGATAATGGTGTTGATGTGAGCCATGACCAGCCTTTCAAAGCATTTCATGGCTACAGTCGTGAGTGCTACGGGTCGGTAGTCATTTAGGCAGGTTAACTTGACGTTCTTGGGCATAGGGACTACGGTGGTCTGCTTGAAACATGTTGGTATTACAGATTCAGACAGGGAGAAATTGAAAATGTCAGTGAAGACTCTTGCCAGTTGCTCAGCACATGCTCAGGGTACACGTCCTGGTACTCCGTCTGGCTCTGCGGCCTTGTGAATGTTGACCTGTTTTAAAGGTCTTACTTATGTCGGCTGCAGAGAGCGTGATGACACAGTCGTCCGGAACAGCTGATGCTCTCATGCATGTTTCATTGTTACTTGCCTCGAAGCGTAGAATTTATTTAGCTCATCTGGTAGGCTCGTGTCACTGGGCAGCTCTCGGCTGTGCTTCCCTTTGTAGTCTGTAATAGTTTGCAAGACCTGCCACATCCGACGAGCGTTGGAGACGGTGTAGTATGATTTGATCTTAGTCCTGTATTGATGCTTTGTCTGTTTGATGGTTCGTCGGAGGGCATAGCGGGATTTCTTATAAGCTTCCGGGTCAGAGTCCCCTCCTTGAAAGCTGCAGCTCTACCCTTTAGCTATGTGCAAATGTTGGGTTTTCAATGGTTTCTTTATTTTTTACTAATTTCTACATTGTTGAATAATAGTGAAGACATCAAAACTATGAAATAACACACATGGAATCATGTATTAACCCCAAAAAGTTTTAAACAAACCAAAATATATTTTAGATTCTTCAAAGTAGCCACCATTTGCCTTTGACAGCTTTGCACGCTCTTGGCATGGAACATTCATGTCTATTTTGTGAAATGGAACATTAACATAACGAAAACATTAACTTGAGGAGATTTTACACGGTATATATCATGTTTACATCCTTCACAATGTTTGTGACGATTGGATTGTGATTTTATTTCTCTAACGAGATCATAGTAATTAGGATACTTTGCCTCGTAACTAGCCACGCCCCAGGGAGCCCAGAGAGCGTGTCTGAATGACGAAAACGACCCCTTTTTACCCGAGGGGATAAAAAGACTGAGTTAAGAATTAAACAGACTACAAGCTGCAGCTTGGGCCACATCAGTCACGACACCGAAAACTGCAAAACAAGGTTGAAGACAAAATAACCTCTAAACAATCAATGCTACGGTTGAGTAGCTGTTCTAAGTACTGTATCTAAGAAGGTGAATTTAAGTAGGACCATCCAGTTCTTTTCTTCAAATCACCGTGTGCTACACTGCTTTCATCCCCACTCTGGGATCATCGACATGGCTGATTAGCCATCCTCAGGAGACCACTCTTCCACAAGTAAACAGACAATTAAAAAGGGCATTGTGACCTCTTGTGGACAATCAGAGACTTACACCTGAAAATGAAGAAGGCCTAATCGAACCCGTCTCACAAAGTGGAACCCTTTCCACGAAAGGCCCAACAGAGATCCTCGACGAAGACCTTCAACGTGTAAATACATGCATTTCTTCTTACCCATAAGAGCGGCAGTTCGGGGCAAGGTATTAGAGTTACTGTGAGCGTAGTTCCCAAATGAATCCAAGTGTTGCTTCTCTTTCTCTCTCGCTTTCTCTCTAACTCCATCTTGTTTAACAAGTGTCATATTGTGTTAGTCCGCTATGGACCTGTTGTCACCATATTAACTTTCTAATCCACAACCTACACCGTGTGTGTGTGTATCCTATGTTATCATTTAGTTTGTTGGTAAATAAATAACCGAATGAGTGGATGGAATGATAAGACTCGGGTTTGTGCAGATTCACAAAGTCTGCGACGTTCAGAATGAGACTGATGAGGAAATGATTAATTAGTGACTTACCGATATACACTACCATTCAAAAGTTTGGGGTCACTTAGAAATGTCCTTTTTGAAAGAAAAGCTAATTTCTTGTCCATTAAAATAACATCAAATTGATCATAAATACAGTGTAGACATTGTTAATGTTGTAAATGACTATTGTAGCTGGAAATGGCAGATTTCTTTTATGGAATAATCTACATAGGTGTACAGAGGCCCATTACCAGCAACCATCACTCCTGTGTTCCAATGGCACGTTGTGTTAGCTAATCCAAATTTATTTTAAGGCTAATTGATCATTAGAAAACCCTTTTGCAATCGTTAGCAAGCTGAAAACTGTTGTTCTGATTAAAGAAGCAATAAAACTGGCCTTCTTCAGACTAGTTGAGTATCTGGAGCATCAGCAATTGTGGGTTCGATTACAGGCTCAAAATGGCCAGAAACAAAAGACCTTTCTTCTGAAACTCGTCAGTCTATACTTGTTCTGAGAAATGAAGGCTATTCTATGCGAGAAATTGCCAAGAAACTGAAGATCTTGTACAACGCTGTGTACTACTCCCTTCACAGAACAGCACAAACTGGCTCTAACCAGAAAAAAAAGAGTGGGAGGCCCCGGTGCACAACTGAGCAAGAGGACAAATACATTAGTGTCTAGTTTGAGAAACAGACGCCTCACAAGTCTTCAACTGGCAGCTTCATTAAATAGTACCAGCAAAACACCAGTCTCAACATCAGCAGTGAAGAGGTAACTCCGGGATGCAGAGTTCCTCTGTCCAGTGTCTGTGTTCTTTTGCCCATCTTAATATTACATTTTTATTGGCCAGTTTGAGATATGTCTTTTTCTTTGCAACTCTGCCTAGAAGGCCAGCATCCCGGAGTCGCCTCTTCACTGTTGACGTTGATTCTAAATAGTACCCGCAAAATACCAGACTCAACGGCAACAGTAGTTTATTTAGTCTTTTGTTATTAAAGCAGGCTAACGTTAGCAAGCTAACGTTTAACCATGTGGTTTAACCAAAGCCAAGTTGGTTTTGATTTCTATATCGTCTCTGGTTTAACTAAGAGCATTGTACCTATGTCGAGGATTATTTTTTTTTTTTTGTAGAGTACTTGGAAGATCAGCATGACTGGGTGGCAGAAGAGGGGGGAGAGGCAGGGTGAGAATAGACATGGAAGACCCTCACTGGGGAAGAGGTCAGTGATTGAGGAGGGGGAGCCATGAGGTCAGGCTCTGAACCAAATAATATCCAATATTGTGAACCGCTAACCGCATACTTTGAGACACAGTTCGATTGAAATAAAGAACTTTTACTCTGTCAGTTTTGGTGCGGGTACAATAAATGAATGACTTCTCTCCATCCCTCTCTCCATGCAGGTCCACTGTCACTAATATGTGGTGGTGAAGTTCTCTGCTCAGCTGACAGAGACAGGAGATACAGTCCATTCTGTTCCAACTAGGTTACCTTAGCTCTCCTCTATGCACATCACTCTGGGGACTTCCTGCAGGTAACCATGACATCCACCAATCACCCCCGTAACTTAATCATTAGTGGTACTGAGAGTTCCTCTAATTTCTTTGATGCTGTATGAAGGCATTGTGCCATAGGATATTTGACACGTAGAGAGGATGATGACCTGCTGCTGTCTATTGGTTAGAAAGATGGTTCTATACTGAATGTATGTGACAGTCATTGCTAAACAATATGATTAGTGTAGGTAAGGGATGAAGTGAGAACGTATAGAAGGATAGCTCTCCTCGCGGTGGGTTGGGCATGACATGACAGCAGGCTGTTCAATACTGAGCCATGCTGACTGACAAGTGGTGTTGATTGGTACAGGGCAATTTCATTTATTTGACTAAATGACTATCCATAGTTTCCTCTTGATACAGCCACGGCAGTCTTAAAATGGACTGTTACCTTGAATGCAACTTTAAGATGTTAAAAAACATTTTAACTCCAATTGAACTCTGACATTTCCTGACATCTTATTTTCTTCTCTCTCACTCCAGTTATTCTCAGGAGACGGGTCAGTGTGTGTAGAGGGAACACGTTTGACCAGGTGGAGTCAGACTTCTACTTCATCGCCCTGGACCACTATACCAACAAGGCAGAGGACGCCAAGTTTGGACCAATGAGTCACCAGCTCATCTTATGCCTTACACAGTTCCGCACATATCGCTCCACCTTCCTCAAACTCCAGTGCCCTACTTTTGTTTATCATTTTACCAATGTCTATGGATTGTACAAGGATTTGAAGTTGGGACATTGACTCCATACTAAATCTAATTCCATCTCCTATACTGTTCTGGCCTCTCTATAGATTATGCTGATGCCCCGTTGTAAGAACCTGGAGATCTTCACTGGTTCTGAGGGAGGTGATGTGGCCACAAACAGTGCCTGGGACACCTTCTAACACTACTGCTGTCTGGAGAACAGCCAGAGGGTGGTCAAGACATCTGCTGCAACTTCATCTTTAGTGTGTCAGCTCTGCTGCACCTGGGAGCTGAAGGTATGACACCGCATTCCCAACAGTCATGTATGCTTAAACATACTTGTGTTTCTTAAAGAGTCAAATCAGTAGTTTAAACAACAAAGTGGATCTCCCAGCCCGTTTCAGTAAAAAGCTGCGGGATGGGGCTGGAGAAATTTAACCACCCTCTCTAATTCATAGACAGAGCTATGGATGCAATGACTGACCAGCACGCATCCTTCAATAGATTTTTTAAAATATATATATATTTTTTAGAGATGACCCAAGGTTCCTCGCCTTGGACCTCCTCCAAAGGATTTTGAGATTGATGCGAGGGGTTAAGGAGAGATGAATTGGGACAGAGCTCACTTATTCTGTTTGCACTGATATCTTTGTTCTACTTGTGCCATTTCCACAGATGGCCCCGGCTTGCTGATAACATCTGATCTGACTCTCCCTGCGATTTGACTCCTGCATTACTGACTTTTCAATAAAACTTCCAATGCCAAATTGTAATAATTTGAGATTGTAATTTATAGACAATGGTAGTTCCCAATCACCAAACATTGCACTGAGGACAACCGATTTAATTGTCTATTAAATCATTTTTCCTCAGTGCAATGTTTGGTGAGTGCATGGTGTCGTTTTGACCTCAGTCCTCCTTTGAATACTGTGCATACTGATTCAGTTCTAAAACAACCATCAAATCCATCCTCAACTCCATTACTTCAACAGATTGTCCAGTCTGCTGATTATTATTGGCTGCCACCTGCCCTCCATAGAGGTCCTGCACGACTCCAGGGCAAGGAAGAGCTCGCCGCCGACCCCTTCTACCCCCTCTTCCAAAGACTCCTCTCTGGCAAACGGTTCAGGTTAATCACGACCAAAACCCCCACCACCTGAACAGTTTCTTCCCCCCGTGCCGTGGCCCTCACCAACCGGCCAACTCGGCCACGATGATCCTCTCCTCCATGGACTTCGCACTATTCATCCACAGACTATGCACCATCATCCCTGAACATCTCTTACATGCATCATTTATAAAATGTAGCTTATAGTCTTCATATAAGCTACATTGCACATGTGGATCTTTGGAAATTCTGCATCTATATTCTGTTTATTGTACTGGATGAACTGTAGCAGATTCTGCCCTTTGTGTCCTCTCTCTCGGGAATCGTCCTCTGCTCGCTCGACCACACTTCTCTCTCGACTCAGTGTTTGCTTACGCAATGATGCTTCATCTTCGCGTGTGCCATCTCGTACGCGTTCAACTTTTTAATTGGATTTGACAACATACACCTGGTGGGTGATAGAGGACAACAATGTTAAGCTTGAGTGGACAAGTAACAGCATGGAATTCAATTAAGGAGATGGACAGGTGAGAGCGGGAGAAGAGAGAATCTCCACTTAGAAAAAATGTGTACCCCCTGTGCCACCACTGTGATGACCAGATGACTGAGAAAATGTAGTCAGATTAAGAGAGCTGCTCTTTGGGGCGATCCATGTATCAGTCAGGGCCAAAAAGTAAAGGGACTGAAAGGCAGCATAGGCTGAGATGAACTCAGCGTTCCTGACCGCAGATCAGCAGTTCCAAACAATGCCAGAGACCAGGAATTTCACATGGTTTGTGCGCACAGGGTACACTAAATTAGAATGGTTGCAGCCAAAGGGTGGGGAGCATCTGTAAAGCCTACAGGGAGAGGAGCGAACTGGGATAGGAAACACAGTTTCCAAAGCTACAAAAGAGTAAAATGAGAGAATCTGAAAATAACTAGGTAAAAATACTCAATTGAGAGAGTGGTGTAGAGCCTTGCCCTCTTTCCTTCCTGAAATATATTTCACTTTTAGATGTGTGGAGCTGTACTCTTTCCTTCCTCAAATATATGTCTTTATTCCATTATTTTACTTTTAGATTTGTGTAATTGTTGAGAATGTTGATACTACTGCACTGTTGGAGCTAGGAACACAAGCATTTCGCTACACCCGTAATAACATCTGCTAAATATGTGACCAATAAAATTACACTTAATTTAACACAGCAGAACAGTCCGTTTTGGCAACAGCCTTAGTTGAGATGAATCCGCCGCTTACAGCTGCTGAGAAAACAGGAGAGACTTAAGTTCTAATGGCCTTGCAAAAGGTGAAGAGCACACCTCCCAGTACTAATTGCCTAGGTTGATATGTCTATCATCTGCAAGTTAACAGCAGTCAGCAGTTTGCACACCAAGTAGGCAGCACTTAATGTACAGTTGTGGCCAAAAGTTGAGAAGGACACATTCATTTCCAAAGTTTGCTGCTTCAGTGTCTTTAGATATTGTTGTCAGATGTTACTATGGAATACTGAAGTATAATTACATGCATTTCATAAGTGTCAAAGGCTTTTATTGACAATTACATGAAATTGATGCAAAGAGTCAATATTTGCATTGTTGAACCTTCTTTTTCAAGACCTCTGCAATCCGCCCTGGCATGCTGTCAATTAACTTCTGGGCCACATCCTGACTGATGGCAGCCCATTCTTGCATAATCAATGCTTGGAGTTTGTCGGAATTTGTTTGTCCTCAAGTTCTCAATGGGATTAAGGAGTTTCCTGGCCATGGACCCAAAATATCGATGTTTTGTTTCCTGAGCCACTTAGTTATCACTTTTTCCTTATGGCAAGGTGCTCCATCATGCTGGAAAAGGCATTGTTCATCACCAAACTGTTCCTGGATGGTTGGGAGAAGTTGCTCTCGGAGGATGTGTTGGTACCATTCTTTATTCATAGCTGTGTTCTTAGGCAAAATTGTGAGTGAGCCCACTCCCTTGGCTGAGAAGCAACCCCACACATGAACGGTCTCAGGATGCTTTACTCTTGGCATGACACAGGACTGATGGTAGCGCTCACCATGTCTTCTCCGGACAAGCTTTTTTCCGGATGCCCCAAACAAATCGGAAAGGGGATTCAGAGAGACTGACTTTACCCAAGTCCAATCCCTGTACCCTTTGCAGAATATTAGTCTGCACTCACACCTGCCTGCTGCCATTCCCAGGGGCAAAAATCTGATATCAACTTGAGGGGACAATTACATGAAATTTTCTCAAGAGCAATTCCTGAGGGGGACACCAAAAGTAGAGCTGTAACACATAGCCTACATTGTAATATGGTAAATGTATATTGAGGAACCAAAGAAATAAGGTGTTTGCCGTACTCCTAACTACCGGTACCCAAAACTACACAACTAATCACAACAGCAATACCATTGCCTTTAACAAATCTTAGTTCAGTCACCAGTTTAAGTTGAGAGTGGGGGTATCCATGGCATTTTCCAATTATGTTCCTATTTTACAAGTCAACAAAAATTGACAACCTTTCATAATGTTGCCAAACAAAGACTCAACAAACTTACCTGACACTCCCTGTCTCTGCCAGTCTGTCCCTGCATATCTGTCCCCAACTCTGCTGTCTGTGTGCCATCTGTTGCCTGCTCTGCCTAATGACATCATTGTGAAACATTTCCATTAGAATTTAATTTCTTTCTTATGAACATTTTATCAACTAGTCTGAGATATTAGGCTACTAGGGTTCTTACTATGCGTTTTGGTGTATTGAAAAATACTCTGATGTCCGTCTTTTATTTTTCTGCCATTTTTCTACCTGGCTGGCTACACACACACAGTGTGTAGGTTATTTACAGTAGGAGATGGGCTTCTATCATCTTCAATCATTCTATTTGGGCTTCGATCTAAAAGGTAGCTAGCAAATGTGAAACGGATTAAAATGACAAGAGTTGACAGCTGTATGAGTTCACCATTTACACAACATATGCTGTAACCTTTTGTAATTTTAATAGTTTGTTTCATATTGGCTGGCTTCCAACAATAGCTGAATTTGCAAAGCTAGCGAGCACCAATTCAGTTTCAGTGGTGTTTGCTATAATCTTTGCTACCCGGGTTAAATAAAAGGTGAAATAAAATAGATAAATAAAAGTTCCCTTGCGACAATTTAGCTTTTGCAACGAGACCATTAAATATATTTAAGACAATGTTAGAAGAGAGTGTAGTTCTGTTCAGTTTGGATTTCAGTTTATCGCTAACCTTATCACAGGGACTTTGAAGCACTAACTTACATCTACATGCTGATCTTGGAATAAATTAACGATAGCAAAGATTCCATCTTTGACGACGCCACATAAATGGAATAGGTACTAGCTAGCTTAATAGTTAATATTTGCGCGCTAGCTCTGCATATTCAGCTAGTGTGTATGCGCGATTGACTGGATTAACCTCACGTCAGTTACGTGCATTGAGTGCCTTTCAGACAGTAGATACGACCTCTCTGTTACCTAGCAAGCTAAGGAACTGGCAGTGGATCAAACCATTGTGAGGCAAAGGGTGGGGGGGGGGGGGGAGGTCGCAATCTTTTGAAACTTAAAAACGCGCTATTAAGTGTCTATAATCAGCACAATTGCTTTCATTGCGTATTATTAATATTATTTAAATTACATAGTTATGTTTCAGTGATATATTGGGGGGACAAATCCTATTTTTCCCAGGATGGGGGGGGTTGTGTGTCCCCCGTCCCCCCCGGGATTTCCGCCCCTGGCCATTCCTGAGCAAGCTCTGTGCTGGTGGTGCCCCAATCCCGCAGCTGAATCAACTTTAGGAGATGGTCCTGGTGCTTGCTGGACTTTCTTGGGTGCCCTGAAGCCTTCTTCACAACAATTGAACCACTCTCCTTGAAGTTCTTGATGATCCGATAAATGGTTGATTTAGGTGCAATCTTACGGGCAGCAATATCCTTGCCCGTGAAGCACTTTTTGTGCAAAGCAATGATGATGGCACATGTTTCCTTGCAGATAATCATAGATGACAGAGGAAGAATAATGATTCCAAGTCCTCATCAACACTCACACCTGTGTTAACGAGAGAATCACTGACATGTCAGCTGGTCCTTTTGTGGCAGGGCTGAAATGCAGTGGAAATGTTTTGGGGGGGATTCAGTTAATTTGCATGGCAAAGAGGGACTTTGTAATTAATCTGATTACTCTTCATAACATTCTGGAGTATATATGCAAATTGCCATCATACAAACTGAGGCAGCAGACTGTGTGAAAATTAATATTCGTGTCATTCTCAAAACTTTTGGCCACGACTGCAGACAGCCCTAGCTAGCAAATATACATTACTAGACAAATTATACTTACCACTCCTGGAGATATCAGGAGTTTTTTTTTTTTTTTTTTTTTCAACCTTACTTTACCAGGTAATTTAACTGAGCACACATTCTCATTTATAGCAACGACCTGGGGAATAGTTACAGGGGAGAGGAAGGGGGATGAATCAGCCAGTTGGAAGCCAGGGATGATTAGGTGACCATGATGGTATAAGGGACAGATTGGGAATTTAGCCAGGACACCGGGGTCAACACCCCGACTCTTACGATAAGTGCCATGGGATCTTCAGTGACCACAGAGAGTCAGGACACCCATTTAACGTCCCATCCGTTAGACGGCACCCTGTGAGTTGAGCGGTTGGAAATCATTTCTCCGGGGCTCTACGTCCTTTCCAACCATTACACGATCACAAGAAGAAATACAAAAAATAAAATGCCACTCCAAATTCACTCCAGTCATTAAAATCACAATTTAACCAACACCCCATCTATTTTTTGACTACATGGACCTACCATTTGGTTTTAAAGTATTGAAACCAAAGCATTTTAATAAAAACATAATTGTAAAAGGTGCTCATCATTTCAAATAGGCTACATGTCATATTAATATATAAATAATATAGCCTATTTTATAGATAATAGAACAAAAAAAAGGATTTTCAGTTTATAAATACTTTGCGACAATGACAGTTATCTACACAGCTCGTTCCTTTCTTTCAGCATGTGCACGTAGTAAGTACACCATCATGCTTTCGGGATACGCGTCTTCAGATTCCACAATGATTCTTTAGGTTGTGGACACTACATCACTGCACTCCCTCTCTTGCTCTTCATCTTTGTAAGTCACCTTGATTTTGCACCTGTGCATTTTATCAGTTTCTTTATGAAAATATTTTGCAAACTCCATGACAGTAACTAAAGCAAGGGGCTATTAGCAGCACACAGCCTACGAATGCATGCAGGGCCTGGCATTCCCTGATCTCGTGAAATGAGCGCTACTGGAGCGGGTGAGAAGGCCGATGCTCCAGCCTTTGGGGATAACGCTCAGCGCTCCATCTCCGCTCATATGCTCTGCACAGGGCAATGTCCCCAATTACTGCCCTGGGATATATTTGGGGAGACCAGAGGAAAGAGTGCCTCCTACTGGCCCTCCAACACCATCTGGTATCCCATCCAGGACCAACCCTGCTTAGCTTCAGAGGCAAGCCAGCAGTGGTGTGCAGGGTGGTATGTTGCTGGCTATAGAATGATAAGTATAGTCAAATAAACTGATTCCTGACATGTTAGCGCAGCGGGAAGATCATGAACCAAGAGGGTGTGAGTACAAATCCCAGGTGAGGACATTCTGCTCAACCTTAGTAATGCTTGTGTCCTAAAACACAGTCTTAAAGCCTAGGCATTAGGTTCAAAATTGTCAAAAACGAACTCAGAAAAGTGTGTGCGTGCATTAATAAGAGGCCTGTTATAACAGTTCTGTGTGTGTAGAATGACCTCATGATGTCTGGGCACTCAGCCAATACTTGACAGAAACTAACTGGTTCCTCTTAAGTTAACTGGAGACAGAGTAAAGGATATATCCTGCACACCAATGATAAAGCTATTGTTCTGTCTGGAGGCTGTTTCTGGGCCAAAGATGCATTTTGTGTGTAACCAGTACGACCATACATCATCTGAGCCGACAGTTAAAGGCACTTGAGCTACTGTTAGACGTATGCCTGGAGTGACTTCCTGTCATTCTGGCCCCTATTGTCCTCACTGAGTTGCGACAGACTGAGGCAACCTTTTCACTCAGTCCCATCACACACAAGGTCACGTGTTTTACAGATGCTTGCATGGGGTAGCTTGACTATATAAATGATCCTGTACTCTTTGTACAGGAGGCTCTCACTCCATCTCACCTGCGTGGGTGGGGCGACCAGCCTCCTCATTATATTACGTTTTTAATAAAAAGTAATAGCTTTTGATTTTGCCTCTACTCGTTATTAGTTTAAAAAAAGGTAGAATTTCCAACACAATGTTCAATAATAATTCCTTTATAAATGAACATGCACAATGTAATCATCTACGACTCTACGTCAAAGTGTCTTAAAAATGTACATTGAAAACACTATGCTAAAAGTACTGTGTGGGAGTATCCCTAATCTTGCCAACAGAAAAGGAGCCATGAATGGATTAATGGTTCACCAATCAGGGCCTTGATTGGCTCGGCAACAGTAACAAGGCACGATATGTAATGAAAACAAATTTGGTGGAGAAAGTTTTTGGAACCATCAAGTGATATCCTGACAACCGATAAATAAAAGGTATTCTTGCAACGTTCCCATGAAACATGTCTAGAACATTAATATTTTACATTCGGAGATCATGGTAACCACGTTCTGGGTAAGTTCTATTTGACGTGGGAATGGAAACATTCCTATGAAAACGTTAGCTAATGACCTAATGAGACTCTTAAAGGAACATTCTCAAAGTTCCTCCTGGAAGGAGCTTTGAATTGGTCAGTAGCCTACAGAGTGGTCTGCTTCTGCATCTTACATCTGTAGTTATTGAACTCTGCCTCCTGGACCCATGGGTTGAGGCACACTGGCATATCCAGGATGGAGTGTCATGCACTCCACCCTTCCTGTCACCTGACTGCACCTGTCCATAACCTCTAATACATGACATAGATGGAAGGGACTTCATCACCCACTGGAGAATTGGCTATAGAACCTCACCCAGAGAGCTGTGCAGGTCAGTGTGTGGTTAAATAGATGTGATTGGGAGTCCCATAGGGCGGCACACAATTGGCGCAGCGTCGTCCAGGTTTGGCCGTCATCGTAAATAAGAATTTGTTCTTAACGGAGTTGCCTAGTTAAATAAAGGTTGAATGAATTAGAATGCCATTCTAGTTCTGCTTAGACTCTACACAAAACATATTTGTATTTGCTAGTTAAGTGTAGACATACTGTCTTTATAAGCACATCAATATATTTACAAATGTTGTCTTTGTAACACGAACACACCCATAGATCTTTTGTTGATAAATGTATCAAGCTGGGCATTGTTTGTGCAATGCCATCATATAGCCTACCCCTGTAGGGATATTAGTCGTTTTGGGATTTCTCCCCCAGGAAACATATCAGTCGACATAAGAGACAAAACTAGCCAGTTATAGAATATTGTGTTGTATGACAGCTGAGCTGACTGAAGACCACAGGCATTCAACTTGCAGTTGATATCGTTTCCATGGTAACATGTCTTTACATGACATGAAACTTTGAAAGTATCTTGAAACTTAGTTAGCAAGGTGTTGTAGAACAAGTGTCTTATGAAACACATTCCAGATCCTCATTCTTGTTATCTTGGCATAACTTTGATTTGACAGAGAAATAGCTGCAGCTGGCTAGCCTATCTATCCCCAACCTATGCTAGCTAACTGCTGTCAGCATGGCTAAACACAGGGTCAGCGCAGGCTTTAGCCTACATAGAACTGAATTAGCTGACCATCGAGATGACGAGTCAGTCAGAAGGGGAGAAGTCCTCAACTTCAAAACTTCTTTCCATAGCAAAGCTACCTCCTCATTTGGGTGCACCCTGCTCATCCACTCTGGGGGGGCTCGGAGCTCTGGGTCCCAGCTGACGATCACCCCGATCATGTGACCATTCCGCTCCATGACGACATCACCCACACGCAGGAAGACGAAGGGGGGGCGCGGCCTACGGACCGACCGGGAGGCTGGGGGGATAAAGAGAGGATATGTGGTAAAGTAGGAGGAGAGAATAAAAAGGAGAACTTCATACCAATCAGACCAGTAACAGGAAGTAAACCCAGACTGGTTCTGCAGGGTTTCTCCCCTTCATTCCTGACTGACAGACACACCAAGAACAAACAAACACACACCTCCAAAGAAGCCCAGGTCATTGTCTTGCAGCATGACCTCCAGAGCAGGAGACTCTCCAGGAACCTCTCCCTCCTCTTCCCCTCCCACCAGCACCCTGGGAGTTAGAGACAGACAGTGTTACCATGGCTGCTTCCAAAATGGCCTGTGGGGCCTGGGTCAGTCTGCAAGTAGTGGATACTATAAGCTGGTGTATAATGTAACATGAGTGAGGTAAATGTAGCCTTTTTTTTTATACATTCTGCATTACTCCGTCAAGGGAATAGTCTTCTTTCTAACAAAGATAATCTACATACATATCAGGATGTTGTGTATCCTTGGTAATAATCAGAATTAATGTAAACATAACTTGTCAAAAAAAAAAGTGGTCTCTTGTTGTTTTCTCATATCCCAGCAGTAATGCCTTGCATTACGCCTGGGAAGAAAACACTTTTATTTGCTCAACTTGCTATTGACTCAACTTACCAAAGGTAAACACTGACTAGATTAGCCCACAGCTACAATGATGCACTTTAATGCAAGTTTTAGGAACACATATTGAAGCTTAGAGACCCCAAATAATGTATAAAATGATATACTTTGGTTTAGATACAAGCATCATAAAACCTCCGACAAATGTTTTTTTTTTACCTAACTTAGCACTTTCTCCATGTGTTCTTTTTCCTTCACAGACTCCATGAAATGATTACCTCGTCCTAAATATTTGGTGAAATTATGAATTGTGTGTATGGTTTCCTAGAAACATTGGTGGCTCAACTTACCCCACTCACCCCTACAGCAGGGGGATCAAACTCAATTTCTGGACGACCGAGTATCTGCTGGTTTCTGTTTTTTCCCTTTGTGTCCAATTAAGACCCAGACAACCAGGTGAGGGGAGGTCCTAACTAATCAATTACTTTAATTGATCAAATAAGTACAAGGGAGCAGTGAAAACTCAGACACACAGCCCTCCAGCAATGAGTTTGACACCTCTGCTATAATGAGTAATGCTGTAGATTTACTAGAGGTAAATGTGACGTACGTGATTCTATCCATAAGGTCTGCGATCCACTCTGTCCAGACAGTGGTGTTCAGGTAGGACTTCCGCCACTCACCCCACATACCCAACAACCTGGTCGAGACAGACACATTAATAACCCTAACCTCGGCCTAACTCGGTCCAGATGGCGGTGTTCAGGTAGGACTTCTTCAACTCAACCTAGATACCCTGGAGCCTGGTAGAGACAGACATTATAATAACCATAACCCTGATCACAGATACCCAGAAAACTGCAGTAAAAACAGAAACATTATTAACCCTAACCCCACACCCTGCAGTCAGATATTTCACTTATAATATTAGGAGAATAAAGGTAAAAGAAAAGCTCTCATATGCTGTGCCATTGTTTGTTGCTAGATTTAGAAAGGTGGTGGCTCTCAGAATGGTGAGGTGTAGGTGTGTGCTAGCAGATGAATGAGTGCCATGCCATTAGGGGGTCTGAGCGGACCGTTACCGTTTGGTGGCGTGGTAGCGCTGCGCCACGGACGCTCCGGTCCACCGGGAGATGAGGTACTGGGCTGGTAGCGCAGAGAGCAGTAGGGTGAGCTGCAGGATGGTTGCCACCGTTAACTGGGGCATCACGACACCTGACCTTACCAGACAGAGAACAGGACAGAATTATCAGTAGGCTAAAACGGTTGGTGCCAGCAGGTAGGTATGCCTGCCGTAGGCTATATAAATAAATAAATCATTTGAGCACAAGTTAAATTGAGTTTTATAGTCGGTTTTCTTTCATAAATAGCAGCTGAACCAAGCAGGCCATGACTATGAAAATTGTGTATTCTGAATCAGGTGGATGTAAAATGTTTTTGTTTTTTTTAAATGGAGAAAAAAATATGTAAATACAAGATTTCGGATTTAAATCGTCAATAGCCAATTCGACAGGCTGTTTGGCTCATCTCAGTGACGAAGAACTTAGCAGCCGTTTCTGATTAATAAACAATGCCATGCTGGTGGGTGGTAACTAGGCTTGGGCGGTATCCAGATTATCATACCAACCTTGTGCCATACCGGGATAGTCGGTAATACCAGCACTGAACACAAGGGATGTTATTTTCTAACCCCCCAGCCTCTAATGCACTTTATAGCATTGCTAACCTTTGTATGTAATATCCCATAGAGAATGCTAACTAAATACTAATGAGCGCATTGCAAACATTTTATACAGTCTAACTATTTTCAGGAAAGACAATCCAGCTCAAAAAGTTATACAAGTAAGTCAAACATGCTACTCACAAATATTAGACAGCAAGGCTCTTGATCCAGGAGGGGATTCTCTGCTGTTACCAAACTAAGCTTGATTTTGGAAGAATCTTACCACTTAGCTAAATGCTACTAAATTAGAAAACCAAAATGCACAACTGCAAAGAATTTAGCACATTTTAGTAAGTTAAGATTTATAAGATATCTAGCTGGCAAACATTTACTTGCGAATTCCATACTGTAACTAGATCACCAAGGCACCAATCTCTCATCGTTGTGTGTTTGTAAAGAAATACCACGTGACTTCAAAATGAAAAATTGTGACAAGAGAAATGAAGAACAGGATCTTTATCTCCTAACGTATTGCACGTTGACTGCAGGGATTTACTTAAGTAGCTACAAATATTCATATTTATAAAAAAAACTGCTACAAAATAGTTTAAATGATATTGAAAGAACAACCCGTGGAAATTTCCAAATATACGGTATACCGCCCTAGCGGTAATATTAAAATAAAACCCAGCCCTGAAACTAAAATGTAGGTTGAAAATAATATGTCATTATTAGGAAAAGACATCGCAGTCACTTTGCATGAAGTGGGCAGTTCAAATTTATCATACTTTGATCAATAAGTCATCATTTTTGTCATTGTGCAACGTCAGGGTAAGCTCTGGCAATCGTCTTTAAACTCAAAAAAGTTGATTCCTACTGGTGTGGGCATTTAAAGAAACAAATGATATATTGTGTATCAGGGAAGGACATTTGTTTGGGGGGGGGATTTTCAATTCCCCCTCCCCAAAAAAAGTGGCTTTATTCACCATCCACCTGATTCAGAATACTCACCTGAATACTCATACTCCACCTGATACTCAGAAAACACAAAAAAACATTAAAAACACTTCCTCCTATCATGACAGACTATCCAGGTGAATCCAGCTACAACCCCTTATTGGTGTCACTTAAATACACTTCAAATTAGAGTAGATGAAGGGGAGGAGACAGGTAAAGAAGGATTTAAAGAAGAATTTTGTATGTGTGCCAGTCAGAGGGTGAATGTGCAAGACAAAATCTTTAAGTGGCTTTGAACGGGGTCGGTAGTAAACAAAGTGTGCAATGACTATGAAAATGATATACACTGAGTATATCAAACACTAGGAATACCTTCCTAGTATTGAGTGTTCCTAATGTTTAGTATGCTCAGTGTATATCATTTTCATGGCACACTTTGTTTAAGAGCTATAGAAGATTTGTGTGGATTGTTGTCTGTCCACCCCGATTCAGAAGTCAACCATTTTCATAGTCATGGCAAACTTGGTTCAATAGCTATTGGCCAGAAAAAAACGAACATCCAATGTAAAACTAATTTTACTTTGGTGCATATGGTCCATTTTTATTAATTGATTACATTTTGTCATAGCTCAACTGCCATATGGAAACATAAAACATAGTCCTATTCTATATGCAATAACTTTTTACTGTTATCCACCCAAATTGTATTGGTCACAAACCCATAACGCAGTCATGCATTTTTTCATTTGCAAAAGAAGGCACACACTTATGCTATGATGACACAAACCAACTGCTTTCTAAACCGACAGCTTTCTAAACCTAGCAGACATATTGGAAACCTTATCTTACCGTGATTATAAGAAATCCCGAGTCAAATCAACTTTTAAACAACTATCTGCCTGACATCGTTCCTGAGGAAGGCGACTAGTAAAGTCAGTTGACAGCAGTTGTGCTGTGGTGTGCGGAACAAGCCATGGCGCGAGGAGAAACAGCTCAGTGGTTTCGGTCTCCCTCTGTAGTTATATTTACATAAATAAACTCTCTGTCCGGCAAGCGCACCTGCATATTTACATTTACAAAATTAGTCAATATCGCGTGTCCAATCGCTGCAGTCCACGAAATACCGGCGCGCCTCGCCACGTCAGGAATGCAGGAACCAATGGGATGCTCGAGGGAGGGGCGATCCTGACGCTGGAATGCCCACACGCAGGAACGTAGTATATATTATTTTTAATAAGTGAAACAGGAAGTCTGTCAGAAACTTGAGACATGCTACACAAGGCTACACTTCAAAATCATGGGCAAACTGTCAATCTTTTTGTTTGTTCTTTCATTTTACACCATTGTCAACGCAGGTAAGATGGACTACTAACTTTCTCTCAAACTCATTTTATGACTTTTATGACTTTTATGTCATAAAATGTTAACGGTCCATAACTGTGTATAATGTCACTCTTTTCTCAGGTTCAGGATCACATTCTCTGTGGGCACTTGCAACATACATAATCGGAGAGACATCTTTCCCTGAGTTTACAGTTGTGTTGATGTTGGATGACATTCAAATAGGTTACTATGACTCCAACATTAAACAGTCTGTCTACAGGGGTTACCATATTACAGACAAAATGAATGACGAAGCTCAGGACGGAACTTATGTGCTTGGAACTATGTACGACCACATGAAAGAGAGATCATTTCGCCTAAAGCACCACTTAAATCTTACGGAAGGTGTTCACGTTCAGCAAAGAATCGGTGGCTGTGAGATACTGCACAATGGTGAACCGGCCCTGATCATGACAAAGAACTCTTTTAATGCAATTTTTGAAGATTATGCGGTTTATTACAACATGACACATTTTACATATGATTCTGGGAAACTACTACTAGGATATAATTGGTTGAGGCAAGCAACTGAAAGAACACTTTATACTAATGTTTGGCTTCCTATTTGCATCAACACACTGAAAAAATGCCTGAAGAGAGAGAACTTTGTGATGCGGAGAGTGCCTCCCAGACTCAGGTTGATAAAGAAAGCGGTTTCTGGAGACATCCAGGTGATCTGCCTGGCGTTTGGTTTCTACCCCCGCCACATCAACTTGACCCTGCTGAGAGATGGCCATCCAGTGGCAGAACAGGAACTGACAGGGGGGGAGGTGCTGCCTAGTGGAGATGGGACATACCAGCTGAGGAAGAGTATTTATGTCAGTACTGAGGAGCTAAGAGAGAGACACAATTACACCTGCACTGCCTCTCACCTCAGTCTGAACAACAAGCTGGATGTCAGTTGGGAGTCTGGGGCGGAGAGAGTTCACCTATTCATCCTCTCAGCTCCACTGGTGATGGCGCTGATTGTTATTCTATTCTGCATTTTCATTTGCCTCGTAAGGAGGATACGCGCCGCCTCGCAGAATTTGTTGCAACTAGCCAGCGTTGATGCATTAGAGGCCGATGCAATGAACCTGTCATCAGATTCTGAGAAGACCTAATATTTTTTGGGGGACACTGATGCAACTTTGTCAATTCACAATGACACCTATGACTATGAGAGCAGACACAAAATGTGCAAATCATTATTTTATTATTTGTTGATTTCCCAACCCCACAACAAACAACTAATTACGGATCAGGTTGTGGAGACTGTTGACAATTACATATATCTGGGCATTGGTCCAGATTTGCATGTATATATTTTACATTAACAAAAGTAATCTTTTAATAATTATTTCAAATCATGACTTTTCATTAATTACACAATACACTTTATATCTGTGTTGTATTTCCTGATATCCAGTATCTAAACCAGGAGACAAGTGGCGTGTATTCATGGGTGCCAAGGGAAGCCAGGCTTCCCCAAAGACTTTACCAAGAAAAAAATATGAAATAATTTTATATTTTTGTCTCTCTGTGTTCATTTTTTTTTATTTCACCGGAGAAAGCATCCGAGCGAGCAAAACAGCCCCTCTCTGTCTCTGTATGTGTAGCCCATCTATCTGATGCTGTCTGGTCAAAAATAGTATAGTATTGTTGCCGCCCATAACATTGAATGCAAGGGAAGCCAGCGAGCATTTGGCCTCCCTTGATAAAAAAGTATAAAATAATTGCCAATCACTGTTGAGCGAAACTGAGCAAGCTCAACTGTGAAGGGTCCTGGCGCACCAAAAAAAAAGTGTCAAGGGAAGCCAGTCTGGATTTGCCTTCACACCAATCACATCACATCAAAAGCCAAACGTCATGGACTGAAAAAACTTGAATTGTTGAATCTCGTTGTGTTGTTGTCCTCCGGTGGCTAGTTAGCTAAAATTGTCCCTTTCCTAAATTAGCCATGGATGGAGATAGGGATTTTGACTTGTCGTTTTATTTAATTCTCTGTACTGGCCAATGATTACAACGACGATTTTGATCCAACCGTAAATTCATACATTGTGCCTGGAGATAGGGTGGTCCAGTGTGGCTCAGTTGGTTGAGCATGGTGTTTGCAACGCCAGGGTTGTGGGTTCGATTCCCACGGGGGACCAGTATGGGGAAAAATGCATGAAGTGTATGCATTCACTACTGTAAGTCGCTCTGGATAAGAGCGTCTGCTAAATGACTAAAACGTAAATGTAAAATGTGCCTGTTACCTGAGAGGATGGAAGTTCAATATGTAGCTAGATGTAGATGGCTAATGTTAACTAGCTGGCTCATCATCGTTGCCCATGAAAGGAAGATAGGCTAGCGAGTAAGCATTTTAGCCAGGTAGCCTAGGACAACAAAACTAAAAGTGTGTACTGTATGACAGAGTCATAGACCGTTTCAGGAAAGTGAAAGACAGGAGGATGGCATTGGCGTTTCTCTACAAGTAGGGTGAGTCAACATGTTTTTTCTACACACAAATTAGTACATGAACAGCCACATCATATTTTGCTGATGTTGGACTAAATAGTTTTTGGTATATTTTAGTTGTCACTGTATTAGATTAAGCATAGGTGATTTGATGATGTCATATTGTGAAATGTGCGTTCAAATAAATGTTTAAAATTAAATTGCTTGCAAATTATACATCAAGTGTACAAAACATTAGGAACACCTGCTCTTTCCATGACATAGACAAACCAGGTGAATCCATGGGAAATCTATGATCCTTTATTGATGTCATTTGTTAAATCCACTTCAAATCAGTGTAGCTGAAGGGGAGGAGACAGGTTAAAGAATCATTTTTAAGCCTTGAGACAATTGAGACATGGATTGTGTATGTGTGTCATTCTGAGGGTGAATGGGCAAGACAACATTCTTAAGTGCCTTTGAACAGGGTATGGTAGTAGGTGACAGGTGCACCAGTTTGAGTGTGTCAAGAACTGCAACGATGAACTGAACAGTTTCCCGTGTGTATCAAGAATGGTACACTACCCAAAGCACATCCAGCCAACTTGACACAACTATGGGAAGCATTGGAGTCAACATGGGCCAGCACCCCTGTAGGACGCTTTTGACACCTTGTACATTCCATGCCCCGACAATTTGAGGCTGTTCCGAAGGCTTAAGGGGCTGCAACTCAATATCAGGAAGGTCCTGTTGTCACGACTCCCTCTCCTTGTTCGGGCGGCGTTCGGCGGTCGACGTCACCGGCTTACTAGTTACCACCGATCCATGTTTCCCGTTTTGTCTTGATTATACACACCTGTTTTCAATTCCCTTATTATGTTCCTTATTTAACCCTCTGGCTTCCCTTTCTGTTTTGTCCGTGATTGTTCTTTGTCAGTGGTTGTTGGAGGTGTTTCTCCTCACCCTGTTGTTTTGCTGTTGGAGATTTTTGATTGTGTTTTTGAGTAAACAAGACTGTTTTGCATTCAAACCTGTGTCCTGCGCCTGACTCCGCTACGTCTCCAAACCAAAAGCGTTACACCTGTTTAGTACACTCGGTGTATATATGTTTTTAAACACATTGCAAAAATTTGCATGGAATACCTAGTGGAGTCCAGGGGACTCATTTATAAACCTATAAACATTAGATTATGTCAGGAGAGTACCCTGCCAAAAATAATCACACAGCCATTTTCCAAGCAAGCATATATGTCACAAAAACCCAAAACACAGCTAAATGAAGCACTGACCTTTGATGATCTTCATCAGATGACACTCCTAGGACATTATGTTAGACAATACATGTATGTTTTGTTCAATCAAGTTCATATTTATATCCAAAAACAGCATTTTACATTGGCACGTGATGTTCAGAAAATGTATTCCCACCAAAAACTTCCAGTGAATTTACAAAAATACTCATCATAAACGTTGACAAAATACATAACAATTATTTTAAGAATTATAGATACAGAACTCCTTTATGCAACCGCTGTGTCAGATTTTAAAATCGCTTTACGGAGAAAGCACATTTTTCAATATTCTGAGTACATAGCTCGCCATCACGGGGAGCTATTCAGACACCCGCCAAGTTTGGGGCAACCTAAACTCAGAATTACTATTAGAAATATGCTCTTACCTTTGCTGATCATCGTCAGAATGCACTCCCAGGACTGCTACTTCCACAAGAAATGTTGTTTTTGTTCGAAATAATCCATAGTTATGTCCAAATACCTCCGTTTTGTTCGTGCGTTCAGGTCACTATCCAAAGGGTAACGCGCGAGCGCAATTCGAGACACAAAAAGTCAAAATGTTCCATTACCGTACTTAGAAGCATGTCAAACGCTGTTTAAAATAAATTTTTATGGTATTTTTTACGTAAAATTGTGATAATATTCCAACCGGACAATAGCGTATTCATTCAAGGAGAAAAAGAAAAAACAGCATGCTCATGGGACCGCGCATATCCAATCCCTTTGTTGCCAGGCAGACCACTCAGTAACTGAGCTCCTATACTCTGCCCAGTGACAGGAGAAGGCTCAAACCACTTTCTGAAGGCTTTAGACAGCCAATGGAAGCCTTAGAAAGTGCAACGTAACACCACAGATACTGTAGTTTCGAAAGGGACTAGAAAGAAGAACTACAATTCTCAGATCCTCCACTTCCTGGTTGACTTTTTCTCAGGTTTTTGCCTGCCATATGAGTTCTGTTATACTCACAGACACCATTCAAACAGTTTTAGAAACTTCAGAGTGGTTTCTATCCAAATCTACTAATAATATGCATATTCTCGTTTCTGGGCAAGAGTAGTAACCAGTTTAAATCGTGTAACGATTTTTCATCCGGCCGTGAAAATACTGCCCCCTATCCATATCAGGCAAAACAGTCCAAAATCACATTACACAATTTCACAAACAGTTCCATCCTTATTCATTCATTTTATACAACCATTTAGATGTAAGTCTCATAGCTGAGGCTTTTGTATAAACATGATTATGGTAATATGGCCGTTTTGTCTCTCATGAGTTTCACAAAATTGTACCAAACGGACCAGTTCATAGCTGGATTCTTCACCGATCTTTTATACCTTCTCCAGAACCTGAATATTGTTCGGTTGTCAAGTTTTGTGAGGTGGAAGAACTCCTTTGTTCTCTATGAAAACTCACTGTCTCTCTATACTGGGGCCATGAGGCAGGCTCTTCTCATAGGAATTTACAACCGCTCTCACAGAGCCTGGTGTCGAAGTATAGAGGTCGGGGGATGGTGCATAGAAAGGCCTGGTGCAGAGGGAGGGGGGTCAACTGTGCTCGCTGTACCCAAAGAGGGCATCGTCATGACAGAGGTGAGTAACTCATCAGACAAGGAAGTCACACTGAATATACTGACTGTTGCTGGGTGGCCTCACGGCTATTATGTCTCCCCCTTGGTAGAGGGACAGCCGGTATGTACGGAGATTGACACAAGGGCAGCTGTATCTCTTGTGTCAGACACAGTCTACAATAAGACACTGAAACACCTTCCACTTCAGCCAGCACACATCATGTTAAAGATTTACACAGGTGAATCTGTCGCTGTCGGAAGCATCACTGATGTCACAGTTCAGTTAAACAGACAAACTAAAAAACTCTACATCGTGAAAGGAGACTTTCCATCACTACTGGGACATTCGTGGTTGGAGAAAATCACACTAGACTGACCATCAGTGCATACAATGACACATGGAGACACAAGCCTACCTGCCATCTTAAAGGGAATTTTCACCACTACTCTATTTCACGATATATGTCCATTAATATGTGATTAACATATCATATGTGTATAAAAATACAGAATTTCCTCACAACACACAAATACAAGAAATTCTGCATCTCACTGGTAGAAATGGGCCAGATACATTTCTTGGTTATAAGCAAACCACAATATCCAGAATTCATAGTGCTTTTTAGGATGTAGTACCGCCCCGTGGAGGTGTATCCAGTTGATGTGAGAAATATCAAAATATCTGTGTTTGTAGCCAGCACTTTCAGACTTTCAACAGTACAACTGCAGGTGCTCATCTTACACTTTTTCCCAATTGTTTACACACTAAAATTGGAACTTGAAACGCAATCACCAAAACCTGAAACAAATGGACCAAATCCCTAAACCAAGTCTGCAAAATTGCAAGCACAATTCCTGCTTTACACTCAGTTTTCAATTCTATATCACACTTTTTGCAAAACAATACACAGTTCTCTACATTAGGCACAACATTCAAAATTAAAATCTCTTTAGTCCCTTTGGAAGCAATGCCAATCACAATGCCAAGCTCTATACACCAATTGGCAACACCCACTCATCACAGGTGTAAACACTAGTTGCTGAATTGTTCACTTAGAAATCAGAGCTTTAGCACTATAAAAGGCCACAGATGAGCTCTCCTGTTATGGAGGAAAATGGAAGTCAAGGTGAAGCAAGAGCTAAAGGTGAAGAAGTGAGAGGAAGAGGAAGAGGAGGAGGAAGAGGAGGTCGAGGACGAGGAAGGACAGTTGTCTCAGATGAGATCAGGGCCACATTGGTTGACCATGTGCTTAACAATGTGCTCAACCATGGATTGAGTATGAGGGAGGCTGGGCAGAGTTCAGCCCAACCTGAGCCACTACACGGTTGCATCTATCATCCGTACATTCAGAAATGAGAACCGGTAAGTTACCTACCATCTACACTATGCTCTTTATGTATGTATACTGTAGTATACTGCAGTCTAACATATCAGTAGGCCTATGTTACTCAGTGATTGTTGGCCAATGTTACAGTAATGTCATTTCATATTGAAAGAAAATAGATTATTTTAGCTCACTGTTACCGATCATATCATATTTGTAGATCTTCTGCAGAACTGAGATAGGGCAAGGCCTTGGTGTAAGACACTGGCTGTTCACACCAGAACAGGAGACCGCTATTGTGAACATGGTGGTGGCAAACAATACCATTAGACTACGAGAAATCCAGAACCACATAATTGCAGACAACACAATATTCAATAACATTCACCAGGTGGGCTTGTCTACATTGGACCGTGTATTACAGCACAACAAAATCCAGATGAAACAGGTCTACAGGGTGCCATTTGAGCAAAACTCACAGAGGGTTAAAGAACAGCACTATGAATATGTGCAGGTAAGTACTATACTGTGAATTACTATGATATCCGCACTGTCTAAACGCATTACAGTACTAGCCAAAAGAAGGGGACGAAGACGGGACGTTATTGGCCACCGTGCCATTGTGAATGTCCCTGGACAGTGTGGAGGGAATATCACCATGTGCTCAGCTGTTAGCCAGAAAGGCATCCTCCATCACCATGCCAACCTTGGTCCCTACAACACCGCCCTTCTCATCACATTCCTTGACACACTACATGGCATCATCATTCCAGCCAAGCAGAGGGGTGGACCAGAGCAGCCCAGGTATGTTGTCATCTGGGACAACGTGAGTTTCCACCGGGCTGCTCTGCTCCGCAACTGGTTCATCGACCACCCACAATTTATTGTTCTATACCTCCCACCATATTCCCCATTCCTAAACCCAATTGAAGAGTTTTTTTCGGCATGGCGATGGAAGGTGTATGACCGCCATCCCCTTGCACGCATGCCTCTTCTCCAGGCAATGGAGGATGCATGTGGAGAAGTTTGATGTGGGGGCTTTCAGCGGCTGGATCCGTCACTCCATAAGATTCTTTCCCCGCTGTTTAGCCAGGGAGAACGTCGCTTGTGATGTAGATGAGGTGCTGTGGCCAGACCAAAATAGGAGGCAGGATGCAGCCTAATGTCCTTTTTCTTACATTTTGCATGTGTGTTTGTCTTTTTGTGTTTTGAAAGAATGAGCCACTTTCTTTTTTTTTTTTGTACAGATAAACCTTTATCTTACTCAATGTTTTTCCTGGTTTTCTCCTGTTGGGTATGGAAAGTGTGACATACAAAACACAAGTGTTCAAAAATACTGCATTTTGCAAATAAAACACAATGTTTTTGTTACTGTATTGCATTTGTGTGTGTTTATTTATGTATATTTTAATAGCTGTACATTATTGTAACAATCTTTTACAACCGGCTACAGTGTAACACTGAAAATGCAAAAGGCATGAACCTACGGATGGGATACTCATAGTAGTGTTGAGCACATCAGTGTGTGGTTGGTAGACAGATCTATTCATATGATGCGTGTGTGTTATTTTGGTGCAAAAAAATAATGTTGGAAAGAGAACAGTTTTGAATGCAGTGTTTGCTTTTGTTAGAGATTTGTGGAGTTTTGCATTTTGTTTGTGGTTTTGTGTTTAGAGTTTTGGGAAAATGGGCCAAAGATTCAGCAATCATGTGTAAACAATTGTGGGAAAATGTAATGCCCCATTATTGACTGAGTGTAACAAAACACATACCAGCTCTGGTGGAAAAAGTAACCAATTGACATGAGTAAACGTAAAGATACCTTTAATAGAAAATGACTCAAGTCACCCTGTAAAATACTACTTGAGTAAAAGTATTTGGTTTTAAATATACTTAAGTATCAAAAGAAAATGTAATTGCTAAAATATACTAAAGTATCAAAAGTGAAAGTATAAATCTTTTCAAATTCCTTATAAAAAGCAAACCAGACGGCACCATTATCTTTGATTTTTAAATGTACCGATAGGCAGGGGCATGCTCCAACACTCATTTACAAACGAAGCATGTGTTTAGTGAGTCCGCCAGATAAGAGTAGGGATGACCAGGGATAAATGTATAGAGTAAAAAAGTACATCATTTTCTTTATGAATGTAGTGAAGTAGGGCTGATTTACTGGTTTTACTGCTAACCTACAAGGCATTACATGGGCTTGCTCCTACCTATCTTTCCGATTTGGTCCTGCCGTACATACCTACACGTACGCTACGGTCACAAGACGCAGGCCTCCTAACTGTCCCTAGAATTTCTAAGCAAACAGCTGGAGGCAGGGCTTTCTCCTATAGAGCTCCATTTTTAAGAATTGTCTGCCTACCCATGTGAGAGACGCAGACTTGGTCTCAACTTTTAAGTCTTTATTGAAGACTCATCTCTTCAGTAGGTCCTATGATTGAGTGTAGTCTGGCCCAGGAGTGTGAAGGTGAATGGAAAGAGACTGGAGCAACAAACCACCCTTGCTGTCTCTGCCTGGCCGGCTATACTCTGCCTTGTCTCAGGATGGTAAGTTGGTGGTTGAAGATATCCCTCTAGTGGTGTGGGACTGTGCTTTGGCAAAGTGGGTGGGGTTATATCCTGCCTGTTTGGCCCTGTCCGGGGGTATTGTCGGATGGAGCCACAGTGTCTCCCGACCCCTCCTGTCTCAGCCTCCAGTGTTTATGCTGCAGTAGTTTATGTGTCGGGGGGCTAGGGTCAGTCTGTTATATCTGGAGTATTTCTCCTGTCTTATCCGGTGTCATGTGTGATTTTAAGCATGCTCTCTAATTCTTTCTTTCTCTCTTTCTTGCTTTCTCTTTCTCTCTTGGAGGACCTGAGCCCTAGGATCATGTCTCAGGACTACCTGGCCTGATGACTCCTTGCTGTCTCCAGTCCACCTGGCCGTGCTGCTGCTCCAGTTTCAACTGTTCTGCCTGCGGCTATTGAACCCTGACCTGTTCACCGGACGTGCTACCTGTCCCAGACCTGCTGTTTTCAACTCTCTAGAGACAGAAGGAACGGTAGAGATACTCTGAATGATCGGCTATGAAAAGCCAACTGACGTTTACTCCTGAGGTGCTGACCTGTTGCACCCTCGACAACCACTTGATTATTATAATTTGACCCTGCCGGTCATCTATGAACATTTTAACATCTTGGCCATGTTCTGTTATAATCTTCTCCTGGCACAGCCAGAAGAGGACTGGCCACCCCTCATAGCCTGGCTCCTCTCTAGGTATCTTCCTAGGTTCCGGCCTTTCTAGGGAGTTTTTCCTAGCCACCGTGCTTCTACACCTGAATTGCTTGCTGTTTGGGGTTTTAGGCTGGGTTTCTGTACAGCACTTTGAGATATCAGCTGATGTAAGAAGGGCTTTATAAATGGATTTGATTTGAAGTAAAAGTAGTAAAAAATAGAAAGCTCAAAAAATTACTTAAGTAGTACTTTCAAGTATGTTTACTTAAGTACTTTACACCACTGCATACAAGTCTACTGTACACTTACCCTCATCCTTATGATCAGTCTTCATGTTTTACACATTCTCATGATCAGTCTATCATGGATTCCCCTGGTACTTCTGCTCTTTCCGTGCACCAGTTCCGGAGGTCTACGTCACCGGCCTCTAGGCGTCACTGAACTGTCTCATTACGCTGATTCCAATTCCCCTGATTAGTAATTGTATATACAGTCTTGGCCAAAAGTTTTGAGAATGACACAAATATTAATTTCCAAAGTTTGCTGCTTCAGTGTCTTTAGATATTTTTGTCAGATGTTACTATGGAATACTGAAGTATAATTACAAGCATTTCATAAGTGTCAAAGGCTTTTATTGACAATTACATAAAATTGATGCAAAGAGTCAATATTTGCAGTGTTGACCCTTCTTTTTCAAGACCTCTGCAATCCGCCCTGTCATGCTGTCAATTAACTTCTGGGCCACATCCTGACTGATGGCAGCCCATTCTTGCATAATCAATGCTTGGAGTTTGTCGGAATTTGTGGGTTTTTGTTTGTCCACCGCCTCTTGAGGATTGACCACAAGATCTCAATGGGATTAAGGTCTGGGGAGTTTCCTGGCCATGGACCCAAAATATCGATGTTTTGTTCCCCGAGCCACTTAGTTATCACTTTTGCCTTATGGCAAGGTGCTCCATCATGCTGGAAAAGGCATTGTTCGTCACCAAACTGCTCTCGGAGGATGTGTTCTTAGGCAAAATTGTGAGTGAGCCCACTCCCTTGGATGAGAAGCAACCCCACACATGAACGGTCTCAGGATGCTTTACTGTGGGCATGACACAGGACTGATGGTAGCGCTCACCTTGTCATCTCCGGACAAGCTTTTTTCCCGATGCCCCAAACAATCGGAAAGGGGATTCATCAGAGAAAATGACTTTACCCAAGTCCTCAGCAGTCCAATCCCTGTACCTTTTGCAGAATATCAGTCTGTCCCTGATGTTTTTCCTGGAGAGAAGTAGCGTCTTTGCTGCCCTTCTTGACACCAGGCCATCCTCCAAAAGTTTTTGCCTCACTGTGCGTGCAGGTGCAGATGCCTGTGAAGCCCTTTTTGTGCAAAGCAATGATGACGGCACGTGTTTCCTTGCAGGTAACCATGGTTGACAGAGGAAAAACAATGATTCCAAGCACCACGCTCCTTTTGAAGCTTCCAGTCTGTTATTTGAACTCAATCAGCATGACAGAGTGATCTCCAGCCTTGTCCTCGTCAACACTCATACCTGTGTTAACGAGAGAATCACTGACATGATGTCAGCTGTTCCTTTTGTGGCAGGGCTGAAATGCAGTGGAAATGTTTTTGGGGGATTCAGTTCATTTGCATGGCCAAGAGGGACTTTGCAATTAATTGCAATTCATCTGATCACTCTTCATAACATTCTGGAGTATATGCAAATTGCCATCATACAAACTGAGGCAGCAGACTTTGTGAAAATTAATATTTGTGTCATTCTCAAAATGTTTGGCCACGACTGTACAGTTGAAGTTGGAAGTTTACATACACTAAGTTGACTGTGCCTTTAAATAGCTTGGAAAATTCCAGAAAATTATGTCATGGCTTTAGAAGCTTCTGATAGGCTAATTGACATAATTTGAGTCAATTAGAGGTGAACCTCTAGATGTATTTCAAAACCTACCTTCAAACTCAGTGCCTCTTTGCTTGACATCATGGGAAAATCAAAAGAAATCAGCCAAGACCTCAGAAAAACAATTGTAGACCTCCACAAGTCTGGTTCATCCTTTGGCGCAGTTTCCAAATGCCGGAAGTTACCACGTTCATCTTTACAAACAATAGTATGCAAGTATAAACACCATGGGACCACGCAGCCGCCATACCGCTCAGGAAGGAGACGCGTTCTGTCCCCTAGAGATGAACGTACTTTGGTGCGAAAAGTGCAAATCAATCCCAGAACAACAGCAAAGGACCCTGTGAAGATGCTGGAGGAAACCGGTACAAAAGTATCTATATCCACAGTAAAATAAGTCCTATATCAACATAACCTGAAAGGGCGCTCAGCAAGGAAGAAGCCACTGCTCCAAAACCGCCATAAAAAAGCCAGACTACGGTTTGCCACTGCACATGAGGACAAAGATCGTACTTTTTGGAGAAATGTCCTCTGGTCTTATGAAACAAAAATAGAACTGTTTGGCCATAATGACCATCGTTATGTTTGGAGGAAAAAGGGGGAAGCTAGCAAGCCGAAGAACACCAATCCCAACCGTGAAGCACGGGGGTGGCAGCATCATGTTGTGGGGGTGCTTTGCTGCAGGAGGGACTGGTGCACTTCACAAAATAGATGGCATCATGAGGAGGAAAATTATGTGGATATATTGAAGCAACATCTCAAGACATCAGTCAGGAAGTTAAAGCTTGGTCGCAAATGGGTCTTCCAAATGGACAATGACCCCAAGCATACTTCCAAAGTTGGGGCAAAATGGCTTAAGGACAACAAAGTCAAGGTATTGGAGTGGCCATCACAAAGCCCTGACCTCAATCCTATAGAAAATGCGTGTGCGAGCAAGGAGGACTACAAACCTGACTCAATTACACCAGCTCTGTCAGGAGGAATGGGCCAAAATTCACCCAAATAATTGTGGGAAGCTTGTGGAAGGCTACCCGAAATGTTTGACCCAAGTTAAATAATTTAAAGGCAATGCTACCAAATACTAATTGAGTGTATGTAAACTTCTGACCCATTGGGAATGTGATGAAAGAAATAAAAGCTGAAATAAATCATTCTCTCTACTATTATTCTGACATTTCACATTCTTACAATAATGTGGTGATCCTAACTGACCTAAGACAGGGACTTTTTACTAAGATTAAATGTCAGGAATTGTGAAATGTATTATTTAAATGTATGTAAACTTCTGACTTCAACTTTATGTGTGAGTGAGAGAGAGAGAGGCAGGCAAGAAGGGCCTTCTATGCCATCAAAAGGAACATAACATTTGACATTTTTTATTAATTTTTTTTATTTATTTCACCTTTATTTAAACTCGATGAAAGGAACACTGTTGACACTTTTCAGCAAGTTGCAATCATGAAATACAGAAATAAACAGTTTTTCAAAAACAAGGTCATTCTGTTAACCAGGTAGGCAAGTTGAGAACAAGTTCTCATTTACAATTGCGACCTGGCCAAGATAAAGCAAAGCAGTTTGACAACATACAACAACACAGAGTTACACATGGAGTAAAACAATTATACAGTCAATAATACAGTAGAAAAATAAGTCTATGTACAATGTGAGCATATGAGGTGAGAAGGGAGGTAAAGGCAAAAAAAGTCCATGGTGGCAAAGTAAATACAATATAGCAAGTAAAACACTGGAATGGTAGATTTGCAGTGGAAGAAAGTGCAAAGTAGAAATAGAGATAATGGGGTGCAAAGGAGCAAAATAAAATAAATAAATACAGTAGGGGAAGAGGTAGTTGTTTGGGCTAAATTATAGATGGGCTATGTACAGGTGCAGTGATGTGAGCTGCTCTGACAGCTGGTGCTTAAAGCTAGTGAGGGAGATAGATGTTTCCAGTTTCAGAGATTTTTGTAGTTCGTTCCAGTCATTGGCAGCAGAGAACTGGAAAGAGAGACGGCCAAAGGAGGAATTGGCTTTGGAGGTGACCGGAGAGATATACCTGCTGGAGCACGTGCTACATACCAATTAGGATCTGGCAAAAAATACTTGAATCAGTTATAGAAAACATTAACATTAAGCAACCAAATATTCACAAAATTGGACAAACACTAAATTGAGACTCTGCATGCAGAATTCTGCAAAAAATCCTCTGTGTAAAACACCAAATGTAAAACACCAAATAATACATGCAGCGGACAATGACCAAACACACCCCCAGGCTGTGTAAGGGCTATTTGACCAAGACGGAGAGTGATGGAGTGTTGCATCAGATGACCTGGCCGCCACAATCAGCCGACCTCAATCCAATTGATATTGGTTATGATGAGTTGGACCGCAGAGGGAAGGAAAAGCAGCCAACAAGTGCTCAGCATATGTGGGAACTCCTTCAATACTGTTGGAAAAGCATTCCAGGTGAAGCTGGTTGAGAGAATACCAAGAGTATGCAAAGATGTCATCAAGCAAAGGGTGGCTGAAGAAGAATCTCAAATATGAGAACAAAAAAGGAACCAGCACACTGCTCTTGATAGTATCACTGCTCTTTAATAAGCTTTACATATCGGCTTCACGGCCTTCATCAGCAGTTCCTTCTTTGTTCTCATTTTATTAAACTGTTACCATGCACCTGCAAAAAAGATAGCTCAGATGTGCGAGTGCCTTTTTGAATTAAGAATCTCAAATCTCAAATATATTTACATTTATTTAACACTTTTGTGGTTACTACATGATTCCATATGTGTTATTTCATAGTTTTGATGTCTTCACTATTATTCTACAATGTAGAAAATAGTAAAAATAAAGAAAAACCCTTGAATGAGTATGTGTGTCCAAACTTTGACCGGTACAGGAAAAGTGTCAATACAGGACTAAGATTGAATCCTACTATTCTAGATCACCTGTACTCCACACACAGAGACGCGTATAAAGCTCTCCCTCGCCCTCCATTTGGTAAATCCGACCACAACTCTATCCTCCTGATTCCTGCTTACAAGCAAAAATTAAAGCAGGAAGCACCAGTGACTCGGTCTATAAAAAAAGTGGTCAGATGAAGCAGATGCCAAACTACAGGACTGTTTTGCTATCACAGATTGGAACATGCTCCGGGATTCTTCAGATGGCATTGAGGAGTACACCACATCAGTCACTGGCTTTATCAATAAGTGCATCGAGGATGTCGGCCCCACAGTGACTGTACGTACATACCCCAACCAGAAGCCATGGATTACAGGCAACATCCGCATAGAGTTAAAGGATAGAGCTGCTACTTTCAAGGTGCGGGACTCTAACCCGGAAGCTTACAAGAAATCCTGCTATGCCCTGCGACGAACCATCAAACAAGCAAAGCGTCAATACAGGGCTAAGATTGAATCATACTACACCGGCTACGATGCTCGTCTTATGTGGCAGGGCTTGCCAACTATTACAGACTACAAAGGGAAGCACAGCCGCGAGCTGCCCAGTGACACGAGCCTACCAGACGAGCTAAACCACTTCTATGCTCGCTTCGAGGGAAGCAACACTGAGGCATGCATGAGAGCATCAGCTGTTCCGGATGATTGTGTGATCACGCTCTCCGTAGCCGACGTGAGTAAGACTTTTAAACAGGTCAACATACACAAGGCGGTGGGGCCAGACGGATTACCAGGACGTGTGCTCCGGGCATGTGCTAACCAACTGGCAGGTGTCTTCACTGACATTTTCAACATGTCCCTGATTGAGTCTGTAATACCAACATGTTTCAAGCAGACCACCATAGTCCCTGTGCCCAAGAACACAAAGGCAACCTGCCTAAATGACTACATATCCGCAGCACTCACGTCCGTAGCCATGAAGTGCTTTGAAAGGTTGGTAATGGCTCACATTAACACCATTATCCCAGAAACCCTAGACCCACTGCAATTTGCATACCGCCTAAACAGATTCACAGATGATGCAATCTCTATTACACTCCACACTGCCCTTTCCCACCTGGACAAAATGAATACTTATGTGAGAATGCTATTCATTGACTAGGGTAGGGAGGGTGAGGGTAGGGAACAAGACAGCCGTCATGATGGTGGTGGGCCGGATTACCAACGACGATGAGACCGCCTATAGGGAGGAGGTCAGACACCTGGCAGTGTGGTGCCAGGACAACAACCTCTCCCTCAATGTCAGCAAGACAATGGAGCTTATCGTGGAACTACAGGAAACGGAGGGCCGAACATGCCCCCATTCACGTCGACGGGGCTGTTAGTGGAGTGGGTCGATAGTATCAAGTTCCTTGGTGTCCATATCGCTAAGGACCTATCATGGTCCAAACACACCAACAGAGTCGTGAAGAGGGCATGACAACGCCTATTGATTTGGCATTGGCCCTCAGACCCTCAAAAAGTTCTACAGCTGCACAATTGAGAGCAACTTGATTGGCTGCATCACCGCTTGGTATGGCAACTGCTTGGTATCTGACCGCAAGGCACTACAGAGGGTAGTGGGTACGGCCCAGTACATCACTGGGGCCGAACTCCCTGCCATCCAGGACCTCTATACCTGGCAGTGTCAGAGGAAGGCCCTAAAAATTGTCAGACTCCAGCCACCCAAGTTATACACTGTTATCTTTGCTACAGCACGGCAAGCGATACCAGAGCGCTAAGTCTGGGACAAAAAGGCTCCTGAACAGCTTCTACCCCCAAGCCATAAGGCTGTTAAATAGTTAGTCCTGATAGCTATTTGGTTATCTGCATTCACCATTTTTGCACTAACTCTTTTTGACTGTATGCACACACACTGGACTCTACCCACACACACATACTTACACTGACACTCCAACACGTACACACAGGCACACTGTCACCACACACACACTTACCACATATGCTGCTGCTACTGTCTATTTATTCTGTACATACTCACTACTGTAAGTCGCTCTGGATCAGAGCATCAGCTAAATGACAAAAAAAGCTAAAAAAATATGTAAATCCTGTTGCCTTGTCACTTTACCCCTACCTATACTTTCATAGCTACCTCAGTTTTCCTCGTACCACTGCACATCGACTCGGTACTGGTACCACATGTATATAGCCAAGCTATCATTGTCACGTTCGTCGTAGGAAGGAAACCAACGCGCAGCGTGGGTATCGTTCCACATCTTTTATTTTAATGTGAAACTTTGCAAAACAAACAATAAACTACAAACAAAACACAAACCGTGACGAAAGAGGTGCAACATGCACTAACTCAAAATAATCTCCCACAAACACAGGTGGGAAAAACAACTACTTAAATATGATCCCCAATTAGAGACAACGATGACCAGCTGCCTCTAATTGGGGATCATACAAAAATCCCAACATAGAAAAAAGAAACTAGAACCAAAACAACATAGAACTAAATAAACTAGATAAACCCCCCCAGTCATGCCCTGACCTACTCTACCATAGAAAATAAGAGCTCTCTATGGTCAGGACGTGACAGTACGCCCCCCAAAGGTGCGGACTCTGGCTGCAAAACCTGAAACCAAAAGGGAGGGTTGGGGGGGTGTCTAGTGTTGGTGGCGGCTCTGGTGCAGGACAAAGAACCTTCTCATCCCGCGGATCCTCCCGCATTGGAGGTGGTTCTGGTACGGGACGAAGAACCCTCTCATCCTGCGAACCCGCCAGCATCGGTGGAGGCTCTGGACTGCGGACCGTCGCTGGAGACTCAGGAATGCGAACCGTTGCTGGAGGTTCCGGACTGCGAACCGTCGCCGGAGGTTCCGGACTGCGAAACGTCGCCGGAGGTTCCGGACTGCGAAACGTCGCCGGAGGTTCCGGACTGCGAAACGTCGCCGGAGGTTCCGGACTGGGTACTGTCGCCGGAAGCTCTGGACTGGGAACTGTCGCCGGAAGCTCTTGAACGGGAAGGCGCACTGGAGGCCTGATGCGTGGGAACAGGTGGCGCCAGACTGGTAACACGCACCTCAGGGTGAGTGCGGAGAGCAGGCACAGGAAGCACCGGACTGGGCAGGCGCCCTGGAGGCCTAGTGCATGGAGCCGGGACAGGTGGCACCAAACTGTTGACACAGTGCGTAGAGCTGGCGCAGGATATCCTGAACTGAGGGGCATACTGGAGACCAGGAGCGCTGAGCCGGCACAACCCGCCCTGGCTGAATGCTCACTTTAGCCCGGCAAATGCGGGGCACAGGCACAGTGTGCACCGGGCTATGAATGCGCACTGGAGATACAGTGCGCATCACCGCATAACACGGTGCCTGACTGGTCACATGCTCCCCACGGTAAACACGGGGAGTTGGCTCAGGTCTAAACCCTGACTCCGCCAATCTCCCCGTGTGCCCCCCTCCAAAAAATATTTTGGAGCTGCCTCTCGGGTTTCCGTCGTTGCCGTGCTAATTCCTCGTATCGTCGCCGTTCCTCTTTTGCTGCCTCTATCTCCTCCCTTGGAGGGCGATATTCCCCAATCTGCATCCAGGGCCCCTTGCTGTCCAGGATCTCCTCCCATGTCCACTCCTGGCCATGCTGCTTGGTCCTCTGGTGGTGGGAGATTCTGTCACGTTCGTCGTAGGAAGGAGACCAAAGCGCAGCGTGGGTATCATTCCACATCTTTTATTTTAATGTGAAACTTTGCAAAACAAACAATAAACTACAAACAAAGTACAAACCGTGACGAAAGAGGTGCAACACGCACTAACTCAAAATAATCTCCCACAAACACAGGTGGGAAAAACAACTACTTAAATATGATCCCAATTAGAGACAACGATGACCAGCTGCCTCTAATTGGGGATCATACAAATGTATATAGCCATGTATATAGCCAAGCTATCATTGACTTGGTACTGGTACCTCATGTATACAGTGAGGGGGAAAAGTATTTGATCCCCTGCTGATTTTGTATGTTTGCCCACTGACAAAGAAATGATCAGTCTATAATTTTAATGATTAGGTTTATTTGAACAGTGAGAGACAGAATAACAACAAAAAAATCCAGAAAAAAACGCATGTCAAAAATGTTATAAATTGATTTGCATTTTAATGAGGGAAATAAGTATTTGACCATCTCTCAATCAGAAAGATTTCTGGCTTCCAGGTGTCTTTTATACAGGTAACGAGCTGAGATTAGGAGCACACTCTTAAAGGGAGTGCTCCTAATCTCAGCTTGTTACCTGTATAAAAGACACCTGTCCACAGAAGCAATCAATCAGATTCCAAACTCTCCACCATGGCCAAGACCAAAGAGCTCGCCAAGGATGTCAGGGACAAGATTGTAGACCTACACAAGGCTGGAATGGGCTACAAGACCATCGCCAAGCAGCTTGGTGAGAAGGTGACAACAGTTAGTGCGATTATTCGCAAATGGAAGAAACACAAAAGAACTGTCAGTCTCCCTCGGCCTGGGGCTCCATGCAAGATCTCATCTCATCTGCAATGATCATGAGAACGGTGAGGAATCAGCCCAGAACTACACGGGAGGATCTTGTCAATGATCTCAAGGCAGCTGGGACCATAGTCACCAAGAAAACAATTGGTAACACACTACGCCGTGAAGGACTGAAATCCTGCAGCGCCCGCAAGGTCCCCCTGCTCAAGAAAGCACATATACATGCCCGTCTGAAGTTTGCCAATGAACATCTTAATGATTCAGAGGACAACTGGGTGAAAGTGTTGTGGTCAGATGAGACCAAAATGGAGCTCTTTGGCATCAACTCAACTCGCCGTGTTTGGAGGAGGAGGAATGCTGCCTATGACCCCAAGAACACACCATTCCCACCGTCAAACATGGAGGTGGAAACATTATGCTTTGGGGGTGTTTTCTGCTAAGGAGACAGGACAACTTCACCGCATCAAAGGGACGATGGACGGGGCCATGTACCGTCAAATCTTGGGTGAGAACCTCCTTCCCTCAGCCAGGGCATTGAAAATGGGTCGTGGATGGGTATTCCAGCATGACAATGACCCAAAACACAAGGCCAAGGCAACAAAGGAGTGGCTCAAGAAGAAGCACATTAAGATCCTGGAGTGGCCTAGCCAGTCTCCAGACCTTAATCCCATAGAAAATCTGTGGAGGGAGCTGAAGGTTCGAGTTGCCAAACGTCAGCCTCGAAACCTTAATGACTTGGAGAAGATCTGCAAAGAGGTGTAGGACAAAATCCCTCCTGAGATGTGTGCAAACCTGGTGGCCAACTACTAGAAACGTCTGACCTCTGTGATTGCCAACAAGGGTTTTGCCACCAAGTACTAAGTCATGTTTTGCAGAGGGGTCAAATACTTATTTCCCTCGTTAAAATGCAAATCAATTTATAACATTTTTGACATGCGTTTTTCAGGATTTTTTTGTTGTTATTCTGTCGCTCACTGTTCAAATAAACCTACCATTAACATTATAGACTGATCATTTCTTTGTCAGTGGGCAAACGTACAAAATCAGCAGGGGATCAAATACTTTTTTCCCTCACTGTATAGCCAAGCTATCATTGACTTGGTACTGGTACCTCATGTATATAGCCAAGCTATCATTGACTTGGTACTGGTACCTCATGTATATAGCCAAGCTATCATTGACTTGGTACTGGTACCCCATGTAAATAGCCAAGCTATCATTGACTTGGTACTGGTACCTCATGTATATAGCCAAGCTATCATTGACTTGGTACTGGTACCCCATGTATATAGCCAAGCTATCATTGACTTGGTACTGGTACCTCATGTATATAGCCAAGCTATCATTGACTTGGTACTGGTACCCCATGTATATAGCCAAGCTATCATTGACTTGGTACTGGTACCCCATGTATATAGCCAAGCTATCATTGGTTATTGTGTATTTATTCCTCGTGTTACTATTTTTGTTTCTATTAATATTATTTAATTTGTTATTGTATTCTGTGCGGAAGGGCCCGTATGTAAACATTTCACTTTTAGTGTACACCTGTTTTTTATTACAATTAAAATGTGATTTGATTTTGTTCCACCCCCACAAAACAAACGAAAGAAACAAACACCTGCTGACCTGCTGGATGCTGGTAGAGCTAAATCAAGCACACTTCTGTTTTCAGCATGTACTTGGTCCAGTTTTGGTTCCACCTGCACAATCACCCAAACATTTTGTGTCAAGTGTCAGTTAATTGCTATTGTCTCCAAGTGCTACCTGTTAGTGGCAGGGCTTTCCTTTTTATTTATCCAGTGTTTCCCTGTGTCCAGCATATCTCATTTTTATGTGTGTTGGTTGGCGTGCACTGGGAGAACGAGTGTGGCGACAGTGTGGCCTAGTCCAAATTCAGTGGAACAAGTTTGTGCCAGCCAATTTCCCTATAGATCCGCTCTCCTTCTCGCTGGGCACGCTGTCCTCAATTGTTTGTAATCCTTGATATTTATTGCAAAACTAACATTGAATACTATTATTGGATAGCTTGTTGTATGAGCGACAGCACTGAAGAGGATGTTTGATATGTGTTAAGGAATTTCTGTTTATGACTTAATATAGGCAACCTTTTGCTAACTCACTACACTACTGACATGGTATGGCTGCAGTTTCACTGACTATACACAGGAGGGAGCAAAAGAATGCAAATCACTCTCTCTCTCTCTCGCTCTCTCTCTCTCTCTCTCTATTCAATTTAATTGAAGGGCTTTATCTCTCTCTCAATTCAATTCAAGGGGCTTTATTGGCATGGGAAACATATGTTGCAAGTGAAATAAATTCCTTGAAATAAACAATTAAAAAGGAACAGAAAACATTACACTCACAAAAGTTTAGAAAAATAAAGACATTTCAAATGCCATATTATGTCTATATACAGTGTTGTAACGATTTTCAAATAGTTAAAGTACAAAAGTAAAAATAAATAAACATAAATATGGGTTGTATTTACATTGGTGTTTGTTCTTCACTGGTTGACCTTTTCTTGTGGCATAAGGTCACAAGTCTTGCTGCTGTAGTTGCACACTGTGGTGTTTCACCCAATAGATATGAGAGTTTATCAAATTGGATTTGTTTTGTAATTCCATGTGGGTCTGTGTAATAAGCGGGATATATGTGTCTATAATATGTTCATTCTTCTGGCAGGAGGTTAGTTAGGAAGTGCAGCTCAGTTTCCATCTCATTTTGTGGGCAGTGCACTCATAGCCTGTCTTCTCTTGAAAGCCTGGTCTGCCTACGGCGGCCTTTCTCAATAGCAAGGCTATGCTCACTGAGTCTGTACATAGTCAAAGCTTTCCTTAAGTTTTGGTCAGTCACGGTGGTCAGGCATTCTGCTACTGTGTACTCTCTGTTTAGGGCCAAAAAGCAGTCTAGTTTGCTCTGTTTTTTTGTTAATTCTTTCCAATGTGCCAAGTAATTATCTTTTTTTTCTCATGATTTGGTTGGGTCTAATTGTGTTGCTGTCCTGGGGCTCTGTGTGGTCTGTTTGTGTTTGTGAACAGAGCCCCAGGACCAGCTTGCTCAGGGGACTTTTCTCCAGGTTTATCTCTCTGTAGGTGATGGCTTTGTTATGGAAGGTTTGGGAATCTCTTCCTTTTGGGTGGTTGTAAAATTGAATGGCTCTTTTCTGGATTTTGATCATTAGCGGGTAGCAGCCTAATTCTGCTCTGCATGCATTATTTGGTGTTTTACGTTGTACACGGAAGATATTTATGCAGAATTCTTCATGCAGAGTCTCAATTTGGTGTTTGTCCTATTTTGTGAATTCTTGGTTGATGAGCAGACCCCAGACCTCACAACCATAAACGGCAATGGGTTCTATAACTGATTCAATTACTTTAGCCAGATCCTAATGGGTATGTCAAATTTTATGTTCCTTTTGATGGCATAGAAGGCCCTTCTTCTCTCAGATCGTTCACAGCTTTGTGAAAGTAACTTGTGATGCTGATGTTTAGGCCGAGGTATGTATCGTTTTTTGTGTGCTCTAGGGCAACGGTGTCTAGATTGAATTTGTATAAATTCAATTACTATTAAGGGCTTTATTGGCATGGGGAAACACATGTTTACCATGCCAAATAAAGTGAAATAGATCATATCTCTCTCTCTCTCTCTCTCTAAAGTGAAATAGATAATCTCTCTCTCTTTTCTCTCTCTCTCTCTCTCAATTCAATTCAAAGGGGCTCTCATTTCTACCCTTCACACACTCTCTCTAACCTCTACCCTTCACACTCTCTCTCTAACCTCTACCCTTCACACTCTCTCTCTAACCTCTACCCTTCACTCTCTCTCTCTAACCTCTACCCTTCACTCTCTCTCTCACCTCTACCCTTCACACGCGGTCCAATCTAGTCCTTATCCTCCCAACTTGAAGGTTCCATATATCAAAAAAATCATTAAAAAAACAAAATATTGCTTCTTGGTTTGAATTTAAGGTTAGGGTTAGGCATAAGTTAGCAGTGGGGTTAGGGTTAGGTTTAAAATCAGATTTTAAGAAGCTAAATTGTAGAAACAGGTGAGGTTTATATCTTTGTGGCTGTGTTAACTAGTGACGACCCAACTTGAACTCACCTTCTGAATGCTTCATTGATAAATTATAATATTTTTTGCCACAAAGATTGTGAATTGATTTTGACCACATGTAGGCTACTGGGTGGTTAGTGTGTGAAGTGTGCAAAAATGCGTACAATGCTCAGCTTTCATGATGCAACAAAGAAGATTTTTCATGAAGACTTCAATGGAGACACCAGATCACCTGAAAGGGGAGATGGGTGTAACTGCACAGATACTGTCCCAAATGCATCACTTTCCCAAAAAGTTCTGAGTCAATTCCCACTTTGATCTCCACATCATATTTCTATAGAAATCTGAGAAACTTGGTCAGTCAGAGAGCATCTTGTTTCTATGTTTTCTATGCAGCCTTAATTATGAAAAGAAAATACACATACCGGTAGCCTACTTGAAAATGATGGATACTTAAACATTTTAGGTTTTAAACCATAGGAGTCAACATTTTGGCAGTGTTTGATGCTCTTGCTTAAGAGCCTAGGGGCCCTCCAATATATATCATTACAGGATGAAAGGGGTGAATACCTGAGCTTATAAGCAGTTAACTTCACAGAAACTTTCTTGGAGATTTCTGAGAGAGTCCTGTGTGAAAGGGCTAATTCAGATGGACACACTTCCTTTGAGACAATTCCAGAGTCAAAGAACAAGATCACATTTTGAGGTGGGTGGCAACAAAGTGACAAAATAGCAGGGCCGCTCTAGCCTTTTGGGGGCCCTAAGCAATATTTGGTTAGGGGGCCCCCCACCAAGTGGGCTTTTTTTTTTTAATCATATCGAAGTCAACTTGGAGTCACGCTATGATATGGTGTGTGGTCCTCCCACTACGACTCAGGAAACCATGCAGCTTATTAGGCTAAAGAGGAAATTAGTTATGATGAACTTTACAGGGCGGTGAAAGTGTAACTGGTGTGAAATGGCTAGCTAGTTAGCGGGGTGCACGCTAATAGCGTTTCAATCGGTGACGTCACTTGCCCTGAGACCTTGAAGTAGTTGTTCCCCTTGCTCTGCAAGGGCCGCGGATTTTGTGGAGCTATAGGTAATGATGCTTTGTGGGAGGCTGTTGTTGATGTGTGCAAAGGGTCCCTGGTTTGAGCCAAGGTAGGGGAGTGGCGAGAGAACCAGAACACTGGTTGCTGTGGAAAAGGAGGAGGTCAAAAGGGAGGCGAGTGTAACCGGTGTGAAATGGCTAGCTAGTTAGCGGGGTGCGCGCTAATAGCGTTTCAATTGGTGACGTCACTCGCCCTGAGACCTTGAGGAAGTTGTTTTTTTTGTGGTGCGATGGGTAACGATGCTTCGTGGGAGGCAGTTGTTGAAGTGTGCAGAGGGTCCCTGGTTTGGGGCGAGGAGCGGGATGGAAGCAAAAGTGCACAGTGATTTTGATGCTCCTTTCCAATAAATATCTAGGGTCTTATTCTAGTGGCATGATGATCAATGCTTGACTGGCATTTGACAAATAGAGATATTCTTGCTCTTAGGCTATCCATAACAATCTCATCATGCAGACTAGAGTACCTGCACTGTATCTGTGAGCTATTGGCTAGAGCGCACGTGCCAAGACCATAGTAGGCCATAACAGTTTTTGTGACAAAACTATCGGTATAGTTGAAAATGGGATGGAAACACATTGAACGTCCTATTTTTATGCGGTAGATGAAAACTTAAGAGAAAAAATAAAAGTGTGCACTACCTCATCATGCAATGATTTTTATCCAGAAGTCAGTTAGGTGGAAACACACCACTGGTGGGAAAATGCGCATATTTTCTTTCTGCGTTTTTTTTATGTTCCCATGAAAATCTGTCACCAATGGAAACCTAGCTAGTGACTGACAAAACTAAAGAAAAACTGCTGATGCATAACCAAATATGAACTTACAACTTGTGTATTCTACTATTCGAGCTCGGCAGTAAATTGAGTCCCCGTAAAAACTAATTTAGGGGGCCCTAAGCAACTGCTTATGTCGCTTATGCATGGAGCCAGTGTTGTGCCAAAAATCTCCCCCCTGTCAGAATCCCCCCCCCCTTTACGTTCTTCATTGCTGCGACTAACTTGCTAGTTGAGATTTCTACTCTTCACTCTGTTGTCAGTTTATCCTACATTTCACTGATCTTAGTAGTAGAAAGCATTTTTGTCTAGTTTGGAGACATTAAAACTCTTTTTTTCAACCACTCCACAAATTTCTTGTTAACAAACTATAGTTTTGGCAAGTCGGTTAGGACATCTACATTGTTCATGACAAAAGTAATTTTTCCAACAATTGTTTACAGACAGATTATTTCACTTATAATTCACTGTATCACAATTCCAGTGGGTCAGAGGTTTACATACACTAAGTTGATTGTGCCTTTAAATAGCTTGGAAAATTCCAGAAAATGATGTCATGGCTTTAGAAGCTTCTGATAGGCTAATTGACATAATTTGAGTCAATTGGAGGTGTACCTGTGGATGTATTTTAAGGCCTACCTTCAAACTCACTGCCTCTTTGCTTGACATCATGGGAAAATCAGAAGAAATCAGCTAAGACCTCAGAAAAAAAATTGTAGACCTCCACAAGTTTGGTTCAAGCCTGAAGGTACCACGTTCATCTGTAAAAACAATAGTATGCAAGTATAAACACCATGGGACCACGCAGCCGCCATACCGCTCAGGAAGGAGACGTGTTCTGTCTCCTAGAGATGACCATACTTTGGTGGGAAAAGTGCAAATCAATCCCAGAACAACAGCAAAGGACCTTGTGAAGATGCTGGAGGAAACAGGTAGAAAAGTATCTATATCCACAATAAAACGAGTCCTATATCGACATAACCTAAAAGGCCGATCAGCAAGGAAGAAGCCACTGCTCCAAAACCGCCATAAAAAAGCCAGACTACGGTTTGCAACTGCACATGGGGACAAAGATCGTACTTTTTGGTCTGATGAAACAAAAATAGAACTGTTTGGCCATAATGACCATCGTTATGTTTGGAGGAGAAAGGGGGAGGCTTGCAAGCCGACGAACACCATCCCAACCGTGAAGCACCGAGTGGCAGCATCATGTGGTGGGGGTGTTTTGCTGCAGGAGGGACTGGTGCCCTTCACAAAATAGATGGCATCATGAGGAAAATTATGTGGATATTTTGAAGCAACATCTCAAGACATCAGTCAGGAAGTTAAAGCTTGGTCGCAAATGTGTCTTCCAAATGAACAATGACCCCAAGCATACTTCCAAAGTTGGGGCAAAATGGACAACAAAGTCAAGATATTGGAGTGGCTATTACAAAGCCCTGACCTCAATCCCATAGAAAATGTGTGGGCAGAACGGAAAAAGCGTGTGCGAGCAAGGAGACCTACAAACCTGACTCAGTTACATCAGCTCTGTCAGGAGGAATGGGTCAATATTCACCCAACTTATTGTGGGAAGCTTGTGGAAGGCTACCCAAAACGTTTGACCCTAGTTAAACAATTTAAAGGCAATGCTACCAAATATGAATTGAGTGTATGTAAACTTCTGACCCACTCGGAATGTGATGAAAGAAATAAAAGCTGAAATAAATCATTCTCTCTACTATTATTCTGACATTTCACATTCTTAAAATAAAGTGGTGATCCTAACTGACCTAAGACCGAGAATGTTTACTCTGATTAAATGTCAGGAATTGTGAAAAACTGAGATTAAATGTATTTGTCTAAGGTGTATGTAAACTTCCAACTTCAACTGTAAATCCGCTACTGAATTTTTGTATTAGTCCTTAAATAAATCTATTCATCATCTCGTCATCTCTCCCATGTCTTATTCGACTAGTATTTTTGTAAGGATAAACATTCAGCCATAATTGATCTGAAATGTTGATTGATTGCCAACATTTTTCTCCCTCTGTTTAATATAACCCACATAAATTCATTATTAATTTCGGTTGCCTATCCTGACGTGAAGTTTGTTCTATAGAAAGTATTTGACTCTTATGTGTGTCACAAAGTATTTGACTCTAGCCACATAATTAAGGAAATTAGAAGGGGAGGATAATTCTGGCAGGGGGAAATTTTCGGCACAACACCGGACCTGCCAAATAGCCTACTAACTTTTTGCCAACCAACTTCAGCAGTGGTCTCTCAATAGCTGTAGGTAGGCTGCTACGGGCCACAGCCCCACCTTGCAGGGAACACTACTCCGTCTCCGACTTCACAGATAACAACATTCTGAGACAGACGGCTCAACCTCCACAGTCTGAACAGATAGTCTTCATGGACTAGAGGGGATGGCTGCGCGACCGAGACTATTTTACCTACTCACAACTTTATTCCTGTTTTTCAACTACTACTCTGCATTACCGGCGACTGGCACCAAGAAAGGAAACTCGGATAAATGCAACTATAAGGTAAAATCATCAAACGTAGCCTATCGTCGTGTCTTAGGTGCGTGTAGGTGCGTGTCAAGTCTTGTTCAACGTCCTTGAGTTATTCTGACGTCAATTTTTACGTTTCGTTTAACATTGCTGTGGAAATTATAGCTATTTAGATATTTTTTTCTAAATAATTTGGGTTTATAAAAAAACGTAACAATTAGATACTTCGAGAAGTCAGATAAGCTTTTGGTTTAAATATGCAGTATTATTGTAGATTAGTGATATTTTATAATTAAGCCCATGGCGGATCTACACACAACCATGTTACATTAATATGGAACGAATAGAACAAAATGTAGCCAGTACTAGACAGTTTGTTTCACAACCGGAAACTGTATAAGGTGAAACTTGTTGCAAGTGAGAAGTGGTGTAACAGGGTTTCCCAAACTCGGTCCGGTCCTGGGCGCACGTTTTGGTTTTTGCCCAAGCACTGCACAGCTGATTACAATAACCAAAGTATCATCAAGTTTTGATTATTTGAATCAGCTGTGTAGTACTAGGGCAAAAACCTAAACGTACACGGGGGCAGAACCGAGTTTGGGAAACCATGGTCTATCAGATACCCAGCAATGTGTTTGACCTGAGCACAGTCCCATTTCACTCGCCAATTGTCATTATAATGTTGTGAGAGTTAGACATGGAATCAGTAGAGGAAGCTGATAAGAATTTAAAATGGCCCTATTGTATTATTTATCAAATGGGCTGAGTATCATCACTTGCTTTTGTTTGTTGTCTTTTCCTCAGCAGTGGCTGCTTCTTTGTTGTGTGATTGACTGATGTGCTATTGAGTGAGAGATTGACCCGTAATGCATTGTCTGTGTTGGGGGCCGGGTGGCCTTTGAAGTGATTTCCTATAGGAAGTCAGGCCACTGTTTGCTCAATTAAGATTTCTTGGCATTTCCTCTTTGCAAGCACAGGCCATCTCCCCTCAACAGTCGCTTCAAACAGCTCTTAGGATGCGAGTCCTCAATCAACAGTTGCTAAAAGAAACACTTGAAGTTTTAAATAAACAAACCTACAGGTGTCAGGTAGTTTTTTTATTCAAAGGGACTGTAAAAGCCTACATATTTTATGCCAACATGATACAACACATCTCCACCAGTAGTCTATTTTTTAGGAACTCACACTGGCTTTAGTTTTCATTGTAATATGCGTTTGAACTTTTCTTCCATTGATACAACATAAACCTCCACGTGATTGTCTACTTAAAGCTCAAGCATTTTCCATAATATTGGCAACAGTGTTTGGACATAGGAGTGTGTATAGCCTACACACAATATGAGTTTTCAACACTGTTCCCTGTGATCCAGGCTGTGATTGGAGAGTCCCAAAGGATGGGGCACAATTGGCCCAGCGTCGTCCAGGTTTGGCCGGTGTAGGCCGTCATTGTAAATAAGAATTTGTTCTTAACTGACTTGCCTAGTTAAATAAAGGTTAAATAAATAAATAAAATGAGGATCAGGCAGGATACTGTTATGTTGAGGTTGGCGTAGTGTTTTAATTCAGTGGAGCTTGTCTCCCATTGAGAGGGCAGCAGAAGTCTGCTGGAGGTCCCATGGGACAGAGGTTGGCTCGGGATTAAAGTGCTTATCCTCCGGAACTCCGCTCCTTCCTTACCTCCCTCCATCCATCCCTCACTCCCTGCCTCTCAGCAGCATTCTGTCTCAGCCTCACCAAGGGACTCGCTAAGAATGAAGATTACTCATTTATATTTTTCAAAATGAGCCAAAATTTCCATCCATCCCATTTCTCTCTAGAGGAGATTTGCTTGGATGTTTTTGTAATACACACTGCACTTCATTCATATTCCATATTTCTGTAATAACGAGAGAGGAAAAAGAGAACATCGACTCAAGCCAGGTTTCCTTATTGGATGGATATTACCAGCTGTGTAATCCTTTTAATCAAATGCCATTCGCCTACATCTGGTAAAGTTATGATTATAGTTCGTGGAGTTGGAGCCACTGTGATATCAGCCAAACTACAAAACATATTAGTTTGAAAGAGACAGTTGGAGATTGTAACTTCTTCTTAACAGATATATCTGGGAATTGCATCCTAGGTTTCAGAGGAAGTCTGGAGGACCAATGCAATCAATAAAGTAGTTTTTATAACAGGTCTATTGGACAAATTCTAAGACTGGTGGTGTGTGCCAAATAGCACCCTTTCCCCTATATAGTGCACTACTTTTGACCAGATGAAGGAGTGCACTATGAACGGATTAGTGTTCCATTTGGGACGCATTCAGGTGAAATCACCCGTATTGGTTTCCCCTGGTGCTTACAACCACATAAAATTCCCTCCACCACCTGGGACAATGAGCTAGTTGTTTGCCTTGCCTCTATGGGCCGGTTAAAACGCTTCAAAACCCAGCATAGAACGCACACTTTACATGAAAGTTTCTCAGAACTAAATGAAATAAGGAAAATAGGTTAGTCTACTTGAAGAGTAAACGGTCTGCACATGATAGATATGTTTAATTCATTGGAATAACAAATAATAGTGTTCTGCTTGTGATTTGGTAGACTTTTATTATTGGTTTCAATGGTCTGCTGTATTTCCTAATATGTGGATACTCATGCGATCAGAGGAAACAATAACATTGATAGCAGCACCACTAATCACAATACTACATTGTTTTAAACCTCAGACATACCGGTAGGATTGTCAAACGTTTCCCTTCCGACGGTACTTAGCACCTCTGAACAGAGTTCAATCTCTTTTGTGTTCACACAGCAAAGACCTTGGAAATTGTCAGCCACTCAGCCTTGTTAAAATACTCCAAACCAGAAGGTGGCAGTAGCATTGTTTGACACTGCATGTTTGTGTGTTGATTAGTTTATGGTCTAGATTCCAATGTAAGCTAGGTAGCTATCTGCGCTAATGTTGCTATTTTGTAGAAAGCCCTTGTTGATACTAGCCAGATAACTACCTAGCAAGATGATGAAGAAACAATTGAATTCACTCTCCATAATACCATAGTGCCAGTCCATAGCCAAATTTGTTGCTAGCTAGCTAAGGACACTGCACTAACAGGCAGCTGTTTCATAGAAATGAGCTAATCCATTGTGAGTTAATTATAATGTTAATACTAGTGGTTAGCTTGCCAGGGGGAATTATTTAGTGTTGTATGAGTTGCGTCTGTGAACTTAGCTAGCTACCATCACATAGCTTACATTGCATATGAAGTGTGACTGCTTCATCCGTGGATGTGCGGAGAAAATGCCCTATTTTTGGGGGGTTAGCTCCCCCACGTGGTGGTTCGTGCCCTCTGATTGGCTCAAAATCAAGTAGAATCGGTAAGTTCGTCGCTACCGGGTCGGCACGCAGCAGGTACCGCTTTTGTTCTAGCAAGATTAGGAACGGCCTCCCACTGTGGTGGAACGCTACAGGAGTGTGTTTTGCACCAACTGTCATTGTCCCAAGGATTCCCAGACATGCCTTGATATACATTGTTAAATGGATAGAAATAAAAAAAGAAAGGACAGTGTTTTACAATGTCCCTAGACATACACAAACAGTGGGTTGGCCAAGTCTTTTATAGTGGTGGCCCTGGGATCCCTTACCAGCCCTGGCTTGACTGCACGTGTGGGACACCTTTTCCTTTCATCCACTTTGGCTTTAAGGTTTCTCAAACTCAAAGGAAAGAAGCACCTTCTTGTTCCCTCTTTTTCTTATGGCTGTAACATCTGGCTGCAGATGAATGATATCAGGGATGGAGGTGCGCTTGTTTCGTGGTGTTGACAGTCTGAAGAGAGGGAGAAAGAAGAAAGAGAGAGAGAGAGTGTGTGTGTGTTCATTCTGTTTGACTGTGTGTGTGTGTGTGTGTGTGTGTGTGTTCATTCTGTTTGACTGTGTGTGTGTGTGTGTGTGTGTGTGTGTGTGTGTGTGTGTGAGCGCGCATGTGCACCGTTCACGTGTGTGTGTGTGTGTGTGTGTGTGTGTGTGAGCGCGCATGTGCACCGTTCACGTGTGTGTGTGTGTGTGTGTGTGTGTGTGAGCGCGCATGTGCACCGTTCACGTACGTGTGTGTGTGTGTGTGTGTGTGTATGGGTGTGTGTGTATGGGGGTAACAAGGTTTAGAGTTATTCCTCTCCACCTCTTTCAGGGAGCATTGAAAACCATCCAACCAGCTCGTAACCTTGTAGGCAGTTTTGTCTCTGTTCTGTGGGAAAGTCCCTGGTTGGCTAGCTCTGAATCGGGACAGAGCCGTCGCCCCGGAGCTGTTCTCAATGAGGCCGGGGTCTTTCAGATGCATGGCTGCCTGCCTTTGATTGTCAGGGAGGGAGGGAGTCCTGTTGCTAGGGAAGAATGGCTGTTTGGCCCTGATAAGCGGGAGGTATGTAAAAAGTGAATTAGAAGTCCAGTATGTCTGTTCACCTCCCCAGGGTACTGCACTGCAGTGTTGATCGGCCGGTCAGAGTCTAGCTGTTGTTGTGCCTGGTCTGGTCTTACGCAAGACATTTATAAATGAATGATTAAATGGTCAGACTTAGAAATACTGTAAATGAGCTTCCGTGTGGAATTGTTTGGACACATATGCGCCATCGCACACAAACAAACAAATACACACAGAACCCACACACACATCCACAATTTTAATAACTGTGTCTGACTAACAGACTGAAGTGATTACCATCAATTATCTGGTCTTTTCTCTTTACCTCATCAGTGATCTGATACCCAGGGGGAAAGTTTCTACTTCCTGCCAAAGACTCAGACCCCAGCGTGAGATTACACAGTGGTCTCTTCAAAGGCTCAAGAGTCAGATAGATGGTTACGGTACAAGGTAGTCCCCTTCCTGTGTTTCAATGTGACCCGACTGACCAGTCATTTTATTATGACTTCTACGACACGAAGGCTCAGAGCCCAGAGTGAGGTTGCACCAAGGTGGTCTTCTTGCTTGTGCTCATTGTCACTGTGTTCACTAAGCAGTTGGTGGCTCAATGTCTATTTTTATTTCATTGAGTTAAACAATTAGGGTTACATATCGTTAGTTCATTGTAAGTAGGGAAGAGTTAAGATATGTGTGTGTGTGTATTTGCATGCACATTAGTTACAATGTCAGCCCTGCCTTAGTCATTACGGCATCAATGCTAGGGTTTCCATGAAGAGAGGAGCAGCTGATGTCTCAGTCATTATCCTGGATGCTGGATCCTGGTTTGGATAGAGGCCCCAGGGTAGTACAGAGCATTCTTACAGCGTGAAACACAACACTGCAAATCCCCACAAGCACTGTCCCTCACCATACAGACATTTACTTGCTCTGTCTCTGTCTGTCGGTGCGTGCGAGCGAGCAAGCGTGTGTCTGTAATGTGATCAGCTCTTTCCCAGCTAAACCTGGCTGGTCAGGACTAGAACAGACTGGAAGCCTTCAGCTCCTCAAATGGCTTCAGTTGGATCAGGATCATTTGGATGATTCAGTTGTCCTGCCTTTAGAAAAACACCTTCGGATTTATTTCTTACTACTGTTGTTCATTGTCTTAGGATGGGATATCTTTTAGCCCACCTTGAGGCTATGTCTTCCAAGAGTCATTGAGTCCAAGAGTATAGTCTTCTATATAGTCCTGAAATTCCAAGACTTCACATATGATAAGGAAATGTGTTCTTCTTTTTCATCTATAAAAGGAAATGAATGTAGTTTTATTGTTGTGTAAAGTTGCCCTTTCTTTATGGCTTCCTCCCTTTGAAAGGCCTGTTTGAACTTGACACAGGTTCAAACTCTTTTATTGAATGGCAAATGCAAGTTGGTCAAAGCAATGTAAGATTAGGAAATACATTATCGTATTCAGCAAATTCTTGGATGGAACATTGCATGTTTTATTAAGGAAATACCTGTAGTTTAGTGACGTAAAGCTGTTAAATCCATTTGTAAATCCATTGTTAAATTTATTGTTAAATCCATTGTTAAATCAATTGTTAAATCCATTGCATTCAGTGGCTTTCTAACAGTGGATCAATGAGAGCCAGGTAATACATTCTCCAGAGTTTATACCATAGCAATTGATCTATACAGCAGCTGTATCCTTTTTATAAGTGAATTCTTACTCTATCAGTCAAATCGAAACCATTATATGTCTATACAGCAGCTACAGTCATACATTTTTCTTCTCTCTCAACCTCAATCAAATATAAATCACCATTCTTAAATAGAGCAGAAAACCGTAATAAGTGAATGTCTTCCAGACATGAGGTTTCTCCCTCTCTGCTCCTTCTTGCCACGGCCAACAGAATAGATATCCCCCTGGGAGGATGTGTTCCTCTGCCCTCTGCCCTCTGCCCTCTGCCCTCTGCCCTCTGCCCTCTGCCCTCTGCCCTCTGCCCTCTGCCCTCTGCCCTCTGCCCTCTGCCCTCTGCCCTCTGCCCTCTGCCCTCTGCCCTCTGCCCTCTGCCCTCTGCCCTCTGCCCTCTGCCCTCTGCCCTCTGCCCTCTGCCCTCTGCCCTCTGCCCTCTGCCCTCTGCCCTCTGCCCTCTGCCCCTGCCCCCTGCCCTCTGCCCTCTGCCCTCTGCCCTCTGCCCTCTGCCCTCTGCCCTCTGCCCTCTGCCCTCTGCCCTCTGCCCTCTGCCCTCTGCCCTCTGCCCTCTGCCCTCTGCCCTCTGCCCTCTGCCCTCTGCCCTCTGCCCTCTGCCCTCTGCCCTCTGCCCTCTGCCCTCTGCCCTCTGCCCCTGTCTGCTGTGTATTCTAGAGGGTCAGCCCTGCTCTGCCCCTGTCTGCTGTGTATTCTAGAGGGTCAGCCCTGCTCTGCCCCTGTCTGCTGTGTATTCTAGAGGGTCAGCCCTGCTCTGTCCCTGTCTGTGTATCTACCAGGGGGGTCAGCCACCCTCTGTCCCTGTCTGTGTATCTACCAGGGGGGGTCAGCCACCCTCTGTCCCTGTCTGTGTATCTACCAGGGGGGTCAGCCACCCTCTGTCCCTGTCTGTGTATCTACCAGGGGGGTCAGCCACCCTCTGTCCCTGTCTGTGTATCTACCAGGGGGGTCAGCCACCCTCTGTCCCTGTCTGTGTATCTACCAGGGGGGTCAGCCACCCTCTGTCCCTGTCTGTGTATCTACCAGGGGGGTCAGCCACCCTCTGTCCCTGTCTGTGTATCTACCAGGGGGGTCAGCCACCCTCTGTCCCTGTCTGTGTATCTACCAGGGGGGTCAGCCACCCTCTGTCCCTGTCTGTGTATCTACCAGGGGGGTCAGCCACCCTCTGTCCCTGTCTGTGTATCTACCAGGGGGGTCAGCCACCCTCTGTCCCTGTCTGTGTATCTACCAGGGGGGTCAGCCACCCTCTGCCTCTGTCTGTGTATCTACCAGGGGGGCAGCCACCCTCTGTCCCTGTCTGTGTATCTACCAGGGGGGTCAAGCACCCTCTGTCCCTGTCTGTGTATCTACCAGGGGGGTCAAGCACCCTCTGCCCCTGTCTGTTTGATGGACCAGGGGGTCCGGCAGCCATGCTCTGCCCGTCTGCTGGGTTGGACTTTGGGTCAGCGACCGTCTGCCACGTGTGCTGTACTGTGACTGTGAAGGTCAACTGTGCAGGAGCTCCCTAAATCCATTTAACATGGAGGTGCGTGTGTGTGTGTGTGTGCGTGTGTGTGTGTTTGTGTGTGTGTGTGTGTGTGTGTGAGAGAGAGGTAGGGAGTGTGTGAGCGAGAGAGTGTGTGTGTGTGTGTGAGGTTTACGTGAGGGAGAGGAGGGAGAGGAGGGAGAGGAGGGGAAGGCTTCAAAGCTGGAAAAGCCATCAGCTTTGCAGAGAAGCTCCAGCTTTCATGGAAGGATAGGACTGTGCCTTGTAAAGGCATGAGTGTTAAACGCATGTGTTCACTTGGCATCCCTCCTCCTGAGGGTAGGTAGGGAATTATTCACTGCCGCAGGGATTTGTCTTTCACTGACACCACGGAGGCCCACATGTTGTGTGTGTCTGTCTTCTTTCAGTGTGTGTTCAGTGTGTGTGCTCATTCCTCCGTGTCTAAGCGCATGTTTTCTCCTGTGTGTTTGTGTGAGAAACCTGGCCTCCCCTCGGGTAAAAAACAGGCCCTCTGTTTACGAAAAAGATCCAATGAGTTCTTGCTCAGTAATGTCATAGCATATGGTAGTATTTCAGACTGAGAGGCAGGCAGGCAGGCCTGCGACAAATGGCTCGTGTCCCAAATGGCACCCTATTCCCAATATAGTGAACTACTTTTGACCAGGGCCTATAGTGCTCTGGTTAAAAGTAGTGCACTATGTAGGGAAAAGGGTGCCATTTGGGATAAAGACATTGTGATGGGAGTGAAACAGGAAAGGCATTAAGGAAAACAAAGCTAAGGAAGGAGGAACGTCAAGCCGTACTTACCCTGCGTTCCAAATGGCACACTATTCTCTACATAGTGCACTACTTATAACCAGAGAACTATAGGCCCTGGTCAAAAGTACTGCACTATATAGGGAATAGGGTGCCATTTGGGACTCAAACCAGACTGCCTGGCCTGCAGCATTTGATCAATGGCTGTGGAGCAGAGGCCCCTCATCAGACTAGAGCTCTCTGTGTCCCCCACATACCTCCCATCATACCCCTCTGGGGTTTCTCTGTGTACACACCGGTCACAGACTGGGGCACAAGTCACAAGAAAGTCCATGATCAGATAGGTTTTACTCCTATATTCAAATAACTGAAATGAGAGTTGTACAATGTTTACATAGTTTGGAGTACAATACAGTTACTGCATGTTTTATGTAATTAAATACAGTATATTTGCCAAACATACAAGCCTCCTGTGATTTTTATGTTTTGCTTGTTTTTCTCTAATTACCGAAAACCGTTAGGAGTCATAGCTTGATACTCAGTTTTTGTGTGCGCCTGCCCGCCAACCTACGCGTGTACATGACTTACGTGTCTGACAGAACTCCTCCACAAAGCGACCTTTTATAGTCCCAAACATGCATTAAACATCAACACTTCCTCTGTTTCCTCATCAGGCTGACTCAGAGGCTTTTTGATCTCGCTCTCTCATGTTTGAAAGGACGTCCACATTTTCAGGATGTTTCTAATTGCCTCCCTTCACATTAAAACACTCGCTCCGGGAGAAGTATAATTGCATAAATTTGGGAAACTGATACCTGGATCATTGATTCCATGTGGGCACCTTAGGCTAGATGGGGCTGACTGGGGAACGAAACAGCAACTTAACAACTATATGACCACTCTATTATGAATATTAATGCATTTGTCTTCTATTATGAATATTAATGCTAGGCTCCAATGGAAATAAGACATACTGTACCTTTTAACTCTTCACTTATTCAACCTTCTCTTATTCCTGAAAACCAGAAAGAAGTTAGTCTGGATTTCATGTGATAAATGCCTATTCATGTTCTTACATCATTTTGTGTGGATGAAATTAACAAAAAAGTAGAAAATTAGAATGTATCCTCTCAGAACATGAATGTGACGTTTAAGACCTCCATTAAATTGCCATTAAGGCTGGTCTGTCAGTGAGGGGAATGTATGGAGGTTTGACAGGGGTCTACGGAGCGGTTTCTTAAACCAGAGAAGCAAACTGGACCTCCAGTGAAGCATATTCCAGGAGCGCACACACATACAGTTGAGGTCGGAAGTTTACATACAATTTCGCCAAATACATTTAAAATCAGTTTTTCACAATTCCTGACATTTAATCCTAGTACAAATTCCCTGTTTTAGGTCAGTTTGGATCACCACTTTATTTTAAGAATGTGAAATGTCATAATAATAGTAGTGAGAATGATTTATTTCAGCTTTTATTTCTTTAATCACATTCCCAATGGGTCAGAAGTTTACATACACTCAATTAGTATTTAGTAGCATTGCCTTTAAATTGTTTAACTTGGGTCAAACATTTCAGGTAGCCTTCCAAAAGCTTCCCACAATTATTTGAGTGAATATTGGCACATTCCTCCTGACAGAGCTGGTGTAACTGAGTCAGGTTTGTAGGCCTCCTTGCTCGCACACGCTTTTTCAGTTCTGCCCACAAATTGTCTATAGGTGATGGCCACTCCAATACCTTGACTTTGTTGTCTTTAAACCATTTTGCCCCAACTTTGGAAGTATGCTTGGGGTCATTGTCCATTTGGAAGACCCATTTTCGACCAAGCTTTAACTTCCTGACTGATGTCTTGAGATGTTGCTTCCATATATCCACATAATTTGCCTCCCTCGTGATGCCATCTATTTTGTGAAGTGCACCAGTCCCTCCTGCAGCAAAGCCCCCCCCCCCCCCCCAAATGATGCTGCCACCCCCGTGCTTCACAGTTGGGATGGTGTTCTTCGGCTTGCAAGCCTCCCCCTTTTTCCTCCAAACAAAACGATGATCATTACGGCCAAATAGCTATTTTTTTTTGTTTCATCAGACCAGAGGACATTTCTCCAAAAAGTATGATCTTTGTCCCCATGTGCAGTTGCAAACCGTAGTCTGGCTTTTTTATGGCGGTTTTGGAGCAGTGGCTTCTTCCTTGCTGAACAGCCTTTCAGGTTATGTCGATATAGGACTCGTTTTATTGTGGATATAGATACTTTTGTACCTGTTTCCTCCAGCATCTTCACAAGGTCCTTTGCTGTTGTTCTGGGATTGATTTGCACTTTTCGCACCAAAGTACGTTCATCTCTAGGAGACAGAACGCGTCTCCTTCCTGAGCGGTATGACTGCTGCGTGGTCCCATGGTGTTTATACTTGCATACTATTGTTTGTACAGATGAACGTGGTACCTTCAGGCATTTGGAAATTGCTCCCAAGGATGAACCAGACTTGTGGAGGTCTACAATTGTTTTTCTGAGGTCTTGGCTGATTTCTTTTGATTTTCCCATGATGTCAAGCAAAGAGGCACTGAGTTTGAAGGTAGGCCTTGAAATACATCCACAGGAACTGCTCCAATTGACTCAAATTATGTCAATTAGCCTATCAGAAGCTGTTTAAAGGCACAGTCAACTTAATGTATGTGTCACGTCCTGACAATAGAAAGCTTTTATTTTTCTATGGTAGAGTAGGTCAGGGTGTGACACAGGGTTTTGTCTAGTTTATTTATGTCTATGTTGGTTCTAGTTTCTTTTTTCTATGTTGGGGGTTTTGTCTAGTTTATGTATTTCTATGTGGGGTTCTAGTTTTTGTATTTCTATGTTGTTATTTGGGGGGATGATCTCCAATTAGAGGCAGCTGGTCCTCTTGTCTCTAATTGGGGATCATATTTAAGTTGTTGTTTTTCCCACTAGGTTTTGTGAGAGATTTTTTTGAGTAAGTGTATGTTGCACCTCCTCATCACGGTTTATTGTTTTGTTCATTAGTTTATTTGTATATCTTGCATAGTTTCACAGTTATAATAAAATGTGGAACGATACACACGCTGCGCTTTGGTCCCATTTTTCAGACAGCCGTGACAGTATGTAAACTTCTGACCTACTGGAATTGTGATACAGTGAATTATAAGTGAAATAGTCTGTAAACAATTGTTGGAAAAATTACTTGTGTCATGCACAAAGTAGATGTCCTAACCTACTTGCCAAAACTATAGTTTGTTAACAAGAAATTTGTGGAGTGGTTGAAAAATGAGTTTTAATGACTCCAACCTAAGTGTTTGTGAACTTCTGACTTCAACTGTACGTATGCATAAACACAATCACTCACGCACGCATACACACACGTGTACATACACACGTATACACACACATACACAGCCTTGATTTGGTGGGACCAGAGAGAGAGAGAGAGGGAAAAGAGAAGAGTGAGTTATGATGAATTAGCATTAATAGACCTTGATTAAGGACACAACGGCAATTGTCCCAGAACAAAAGGTTGGGAATGTGAAATGGGAGCCACATGTTGGGGTAATGAGAACCGCATGGTGGGTAGGTACTGGAGAGGAGAGCAGGGTACTGATTAGTACAGCCCTGCCCTGTTGGAGGAGATGACCTCATTTCCTTCTGCCCACAGCCTGGGCTGGGGCTGGGGTTAGAGAAAGAACCATGATGGTAGGATAGGAAATGGGGTTAGGTGAAGAACCATGATGGTAGGATAGGAAATGGGGTTAGGTGAAGAACCATGATGGTAGGATAGGGCTGTGACTGGGGTTAGAGAAAGAACCATGATGGTAGGATAGGGGCTGGGGTTAGGTGAAGAACCATGATGGTAGGATAGGGCTGGGGTTAGGTGAAGAACCATGATGGTAGAATAGGGGCTGGGGTTAGGGGAAGAACCATGATGGTAGGATAGGAAATGGGGTTAGGGGAAGAACCATGATGGTAGGATAGGGATGTGACTGGGGTTAGGTGAAGAACCATGATGGTAGGATAGGGGCTGGGGTTAGGTGAAGAACCATGATGGTAGGATAGGGCTGGGGTTAGGTGAAGAACCATGATGGTAGAATAGGGGCTGGGGTTAGGGGAAGAACCATGATGGTAGGATAGGAAATGGGGTTAGGGGAAGAACCATGATGGTAGGATAGGGATGTGACTGGGGTTAGGTGAAGAACCATGATGGTAGGATAGGGGCTGGGGTTAGGTGAAGAACCATGATGGTAGGATAGGGCTGTGACTGGGGTTAGAGGAAGAACCATGATGGTAGGATAGGGGCTGGGGTTAGGTGAAGAACCATGATGGTAGGATAGGAAATGGGGTTAGGGGAAGAACCATGATGGTAGGATAGGGGCTGGGGTTAGGTGAAGAACCATGATGGTAGGATAGGGGCTGGGGTTAGGTGAAGAACCATGATGGTAGGATAGGGCTGTGACTGGGGTTAGAGGAAGAACCATTATGGTAGGATAGGGGCTGGGGTTAGGTGAAGAACCATGATGGTAGGATAGGGCTGTGACTGGGGTTAGGGGAAGAACCATGATGGTAGGATAGGGGCTGGGGTTAGGTGAAGAACCATGATGGTAGGATAGAGCTTGGTCTGGGGTTAGAGGAAGAACAATGATGAATAACAGACCACTGGGGTAGGGGTTGGGATGGGGCTAAAATATAGCCAAGGGTGGGTTAGGGGTTGCGCTGAAACCAGCACGGTCATCTATGGTAGGGGCTGGGTTAGGGGTTGTATGGGTACATCATGGAATCATCATACCAAGACAGCCTGGGTAAATATCTGTTTGAAAGACTCTCAGTAGCATAAGTATCTACAATGTGTGAACTGTCCACTATTCACCTTTCAAGCCACATAATCCCAACTGCTCCTCTGGAACTGTTCTAGGATTATTTATACTGAATAAACACACAGTTTAACCTTCCATTATTTAATCAAACAATCCAAGTGTGAGAGTAATCAAATGTTGCATGCTCTCGTTCTTTCTCCGTTTGTTGTGTTGATGTTCCCGGTGATTTGTTGGACAAACAGAGAGAAGTGGTGTGGGTTTGTTTGTTTTTCTATGACCAGTTCATTTCAGCCTCTCCCTCTGGGATAACGGTACCACGGTAACTGAGACTCTGATTTTTCACTTAAAATGTGTGCCAAACAAAAAACATTGATTGCAAACTTAGGGACTACTTTTAACAATTTACACCGACATTTTTACAAAAACAAATTTACTGGAAGAACTGTGCAGATGCGAAGTTTGGTAACAGAAGTTTGGTAACAGAAGTTTGGTAAAATCTCCAAGAGTTTTTTTTGTGTCCACGTTTTTTCAAAACTGTTACTGTAGATATCTGCTTGATTCAAAGGTTTCTGCAGAAAGAATGGGGTGTCAGCTATGACATCACAATTTGACTTTGATAAAATCTACACTGAACAAAAATATAAACGCAATGTGTAAAGTGTTGGTCTCATATTTAATGAGGCTGAAGTAAATGATCCCATGCACGAATGTTCCATACGCACAAAAAGCTTATTTCTCTCAAATATTTTGCACAAATTAGCATTTCTCCTTTGCCAAGATAATCCATCCACCTCATAGGTGTGGCATATCAAGAAGCTGATTTAAACGGCATGATCATTACACAGGTGAACCTTGTGCTGGGGACAATAAAAGGCCACGCTAAAATGTGCAGTTTTGTCAAACAACACAATGCCACAGACGAGGGAGCGTGCAATTGGCATGTTATTGGCATGCTGACTGCAGGAATGTCCACAAGAGCTGTTGCCAGAGAACTGCATGTTCATTTCTCTACCATAAGCCACCTCCAATGTCGTTTTAGAGAATTTGGCAGTACATCCAACTTGGCCTCACAACCGCAGACCACATGTATGGCATCGTGTGGGCGAGCAGTTTGCTGATGTCAACGTTGTGAAAAGAGTGGTGGTGGTACGGTATGGGCAGGAATAAGCTACAGACAACGAACACAATTTTATCGATGGCTGTTTGAATGCACAGAGATACCGTGACGAGATCCTCAGGCCCATTGTCGTGCCATTCATCCGCCACCATCACCTCATGTTTCAGCATGATAATGCACGGCCCCACGCCGCAAGGACCTGTACACAATTCCTGGAAGTTGAAAATGTCCCAGTTCTTCCGTGACCTGCATACTCACCAGACATGTCACCCATTGAGCATGTTTGGGATGCTCTGGATGGATGTGTACAACAGCATGTTCCAGTTCCAACCAATATCCAGCAACTTCACATAGCCATTGAAGAGGAGTGGGACAACATTCCACAGGCCACAATCAACAGCCTGATCAACTCTATGTGAATGAGATGTGTCGCGCTGCATGAGGCAAATAGTGGTCACACCAGATACTGACTGGTTTTCTGATCTACAGCCCTTACCTTTTTTTATGTATGTGTATGTGTGACCAACAGATGCATATCTGTATTCCCAGTCATGTGAAATACATAGATTAGTGCCTAATGAATGTAATTTAGTAATATCTTTGGAATTGTTGCATTTATTTTTGTTCACAATATTTTGGTTATTGAACTACAGTAAGTGAAGTGGGTTTACACCCAGTAACGGAATTGCAGTAACATAATTTCATCTTGGGTCCCTGATTTTGTACTATACAGAAATGCATAATTATGGATATGAATGGCATTCTCTTCATGGTGATGTATCCTAAATAAGTACACTAAGATATAGATATGCAGTATCCTCCTTTGCATATTTGGGTATTATTCTACACACTGGCTATTACAGTGTGTTCAGAAAGTATTCACACCCCTTTTACTTTTTCCAGATTTTGTTATGCTACAGCCTGAATTTAAAATTGATTCAATTGAGATTTGTGTCACTGATCTGCACACAATAACCCATCATGTCAAAGAGGAATATTGTTTGTAGAATATTTTTTAAAGTAATAAATTGATAAATAAATAATACAAATTGCACAACAATGCATTCAACCAAGATGTCTTCCACATTTAACCCAACACCTCTAAATCAGAGAGGAGCCTTAATTGACAGCAGTTGTTGTTGCTTAATGAACTTTCTTACTTATGGGTAGAACAGCAGATTTGCACATTTTGCCAGCTTCGGGATTTGAACCAGTGACCTTTTGGTTACCGGCCCAATGCGCTTAACCGCTAGGCTACCTGCCTCCAAAAACTTGAAATGCATTGAGTCAATAAGTATTCAACCCCTTCGTTATGGCAAGACTAAAGTTCAGGAGTAAGAATGTGCTTAACAAATCACATAAGTTGCATGGACTCATTCTGTGTTCAATAATAGTGGTTAACATTTGTTATGACTACTGTGTCTCTGTACCGCACACATACAATTATCTGTAAGGTCCCTCAATCGAGTAGTGAACAAGGCACTTAAGTAATATTGTGGCACAGAAATGAACTTTATGTTCAGAATACAAAGTATTATGTTTGGGGCAAATCCAACACGACACATCCCTGAGTTCCACTCTCCATGGTGGCTGCATCATTTTATGGGTATGCTTGTCATCGACAAGGACTAGGGAGTTTTTTAGGATAGAAATAAACGGAATACAGCTAAGCACAGGCAAAATCTTAGAGGAAACCTGGTTCAGTCTGCTTTCCAACAGACACTGGGATACGAATTCACCTTTCAGCTGGACAATAACCCAAAACACAAGGCCAAACTGGAGTTGCTTACCAAGGCGAGTTTTCCTGAGTGACGTAGTTACAGTTTTGACTCAAATCGTCTTGAAAATCTATGGCAAAACATGAAAATGGCTTTCTAGCAATGATCAACAGCCAACTTGACAAAGCTTGAATATTATCTTAAAGAATAATGAGCAAATATTGTACAACCCAGGTGTGCAAAACTCTTAGAGACTTACCCAAGAAGACTCACAGCTATAATCGTTGCCAAATGTGTTTCTAACATGTACTGTCCTTTGGGTGGTGAACAATTCTTGATACACACGGAAACTGCAGCGCTGTAGTTCCTGGCACCGGCTACCATACCCAGTTCAAAGGCACTTATATTTTTTGTCTTGCCCATTCACCCTCTGAATGGCACACATACACAATCCATGTCTCAATTGTCTCAAGGCTTAAAAATCCTTCTTTAACCTGTCTCCTCCCCTTCATCTACACTGATTGAAGTGGATTTAACAAGTGACATCAATAAGGGATCATCTGGTCAGTCTATTTCATGGAAAGAGCAGGTGTTCTTAATGTTTTGAATACTCAGTGTATATAAGCCTTAATAAATATAATATAAACTGTCTTTTAATTTGACACCCAATTTGACCTATGAACTATACATGTTGGTGCTCATGGATCCTTTTGAATGGAAATGACATCTCTCTCAGCAGACGATAACACTGTAAGAATCACAGCCAGGATTACAGCCCCAGCTGGGCTGTCATTGCTTATGTTTTACCTCTTGTTCTTTTTAGAGTGACACAATTATCATTTGAGAAACATATATACATCTTTATTTTGTTTGTACCTACCAAATCTCTTTCGATATCCACAACTGTCTAATGCCATGTATAGAGATATTGCTTTGACTGCATTCAAATACATGTTTAATAAGCGGTGTAATTGATATTTCACAGATGCTAAAAATGGCATTTTATTCATGTTTTTTTAATATTTTAAATCTCTTTTGATATGTGTGTTGTCTGTCTGTTTGTTTTATTTCTGATAAACAGCCATATGGTTCCCATCCGGAATTGGTCCACAAACAAGGTCTGTCCTGTCCCTTTTCAAAGGTGGGGGGATTCGTAGCTATAGGTCGAAGGGGGTTCGTAGCTATAGGTCGAAGGGGGTTCGTAGCTATAGGTCGAAGGGGGTTCGTAGCTATAGGTCGAAGGGGGTTCGTAGCTATAGGTCGAAGGGGGTTCGTAGCTATAGGTCGAAGGGGGTTCGTAGCTATAGGTCGAAGGGGGTTCGTAGCTATAGGTCGAAGGGGGTTCGTAGCTATAGGTCGAAGGGGGTTCGTAGCTATAGGTCGAAGGGGGTTCGTAGCTATAGGTCGAAGGGGGTTCGTAGCTATAGGTCGAAGGGGGTTCGTAGCTATAGGTCGAAGGGGGTTCGTAGCTATAGGTCGAAGGGGGTTCGTAGCTATAGGTCGAAGGGGGTTCGTAGCTATAGGTCGAAGGGGGTTCGTAGCTATAGGTCGAAGGGGGTTCGTAGCTATAGGTCGAAGGGGGTTCGTAGCTATAGGTCGAAGGGGATTCGTAGCTATAGGTCGAAGGGGATTAGTTGAACCTTACAACGCATACTGTACGTCCAAAATGTTAGTGGTTAATTAAGAACAAGCCCCCCCCCCCCAACTACCTTTCCTATCTCCGTCCCTACCTCTTTTCTTCCTTCCCTTTCTCTCCTACCTACCCCCTCTCCTCCTGCTACCCTCGGTCATTCTCCTTCCTCTCCACCCATCCCTCCCTAGGGGTAAGTTGTAATTTAAGTGTAATTAATCAGTGTTTGGGAAGTCTCAATGAGGTCTGCATTTTATTCACCAAATGACAGATGATGGTGTACATGTATTTTTTCCCCCCGAAAATGAAAAGGGTGGAAAATTCAGGAGAAGAGAGGGGTGGGGGTAAGGATGGGGGCCAAGGGGGTGTAGAGATGGGGGGCAGAGCAGAGGTGGGGGGATCAAACAAATAGTTGCCTTTTTACAGATTTCTTTTAACATTTTTAGCTGGTTTGTGTGGAGTTGCCTCCATATGTTGGGCGGTTAATAGTCTATTTAAAGAGAACTACTTGTAACTCTGCTGGATCTGCTCTGTTCCTCTTCAACTAATTACACATGTTGTGAGGTTATAGGATGCCAGAAAGAAAAACAAGTCTTCTTTAATCATCCTGGCTCCTTTGAACACTTTGAGCAACTGTGACCAACCAACAAACAATGTATCTCTTGGCCATTAACTACACTATAATTTTGGCCAGCTAAACTTCAGTCCTAGAGTGTGTATTTAGCATAGGGGCCTGTGTTTAATGAAATTCTATGAGGGTGAGAGACGCACATGTTCTCCAAACCGAACAATCAACTTGAAAGGTCTTTCTGGGCGGATGGGTTTGGGAAGAAGTCTGGTGTGTGTGTGTGAAGGGCTTCTCTCGCAGATGATATAATTATTGTTATTATTGAGAGAAGAGCAGGAAGGAACACCTGGTTCAGCTAGGTCTGGTTTAGGCAGCTGGGGAGGAGGACACCCATAGCAGACCTGGGTTCAAATTGTATTTGAAATCATTTCAAATACTTCAGCTGTGCTTGATTGAGCTTGCCTGTCGCAGTGGAACAAATAGAAAAGTCTCAAAGCTGCAGACCTTGCCCACCTGCACACTCCAGACAGGCTAAAGCAAATAGTATTTGAAGGTCTGGCCAGGTCTGGCCTATAGATTGCAGGTCCTGCTCTGTCTATCTGCTGCTGAGACGCTGCACACTCCTTATCATTACACCCTGTCCTGGACAAAGACATACAAAGCTCTACTGCAGCCCAAATGTTGTCTGCATGGTGGTGCAGGTTGAGTGTAGCATATGTCAAATCAAACTTTATTGGTCATGTACACAGGTTTACAGATGTTATCGCAGGTGCAGCTAAATGATTGTGTTTCTAGCTCCAACATTGCAGTAATACCTAGCAATAAGGGAGACACTCAAGTTATTTAGTACTATATCGCTTGACACATTGATGAAAATAATCATGGCCTCTAAACCTTCAAGCTGCATACTGGACCCTATTCCAACTAAACTACTGACAGAGCTGATTCCTGTGCTTGGCCCTCCTATGTTGAACATAATACACATCCGGTGGATAGAGAGCTGTTTATCAAACTCACTAAAAGTGGCAGTAATAAAGCCTCTCTTGAAAAAGCCGAACCTTGACCCAGAAAATATGAAAAACTATCGGCCTATATCGAATCTTCCATTCCTCTCAAAATGTTTTGAAAAAGCTGTTGCGCAGAAACTCACTGCCTTCCTGAAGACAAACAATGTATACGAAACGCTTCAGTCTGGTTTTAGACCCCATAATAGCACCGAGACTGCACTTGTGAAGGTGGTAAATTACCTTTTAATGATGTCAGACCGAGGCTCTGCATCTGTCCTTGTGCTCCTAGACCTTAGTGCTGTTTTTGATACCACCGATCACCACATTCTTTTGAAGAGATTGGAAGCCCAAATTGGTCTACATGGACAAGTTCTGGCCTGGTTTAGATCTCATCTGTCGGAAAGATATCAGTTTGTCTCTGCGGATGGCTTGGTCCTCTGACAAATCAACGGTAAATTTTGGTGTTCCTCAAAGCTCTGTTTTAGGACCACTATTGTTTTCACTATATATTTTATCTCTTGGTGATGTCATTCAGAAACATAATGTTAACTTTCACTGCTATGCGGATGACACACAGCTGTACATTTCAATGAAACATGGTGAAGCCCCAAAATTGCCCTTCCTGAAAGCCTGTGTTTCAGACATAAGGAAGTGGATGGCGGCAAATGTTCTACTTTTGAACTCGGACAAACAGAGATGCTTGTTCTAGGTCCCAAGAAACAAAGAGATCTTCTGTTGAATCTGACAATTGATCTTTGTGGTTGTACAGTCGTCTCAAATAAAACTGTGAAGGACCTCGGCGTTACTCTGGACCCTGATCTCTCTTTTGACGAACATATCAAGACTGTTTCAAGGACAGCTTTTTTTCCATCCACGTAACATTGCAAAAATCAGAAACTTTCTGTCCAAAAATGATGCACAAAAATTCATCCATGCTTTTGTCACTTCTAGGTTAGACTACTGCAATGCTCTACTTTCCGGCTACCTGGATAAAGCACTAAATAAACTTCAGTTAGTGCTAAACACGGCCGCTATAATCTTGACTAGAACCCCAAAATGTGATCATATTACTCCAGTTCTAGCCTCTCTACACTGGCTTCCTGTTAAGGCAAGTGCTGATTTCAAGGTTTTACTGCTAACCTACAAAGCATTACATGGGCTTGCTCCTACCTATCTTTCCAATTTGGTCCTGCTGTACATACCTACACGTACGCTACGGTCACAAGACACAGGCCTCCTTATTGTCTCTAGAATTTCTAAGCAAACAGCTGGAGGCAGGGCCTTCTCCTATAGAGCTTAATTTTTATGGAATGGTCTGCCTATCCATGTGAGAGATGCAGACTCGGGCTCAACCTTTAAGTCTTTATTGAAGACTCATCTCTTCAGTAGGTCCTATGATCAAGTGTAGTCTGGCCCAGGAGTGTGAAGGTGAATGGAAAGAGACTGGAGCAACAAACCGCCCTTGCCGTCTCTGCCCTGCCGGTTCCCCTCTCGCCACTGGGATTCTCTGCCTCTAACCCTATTACAGCGGCTGAATCACTGGCTGGCTTACTGGTATTCTTCCATGCCGTCCCTAGGAGGGGTACGTCACTTGAGTGGGTTGAGTCACTGACGTGATCTTCCTGTCCGGGTTGGCGTCCCCCCTTGGGTTGTGCCGTGGGGGAGATCTTCGTGGGCTATACTCGGCCTTGTGTCAGGATGGTAAGTTGGTGGTTGAAGATATCCCTCTAGTGGTGTGAGGCTGTGCTTTGGCAAAGTGGGTGGGGTTATATCCTGCCTGTTTGGCCCTGTCCTGGGGTATTGTTGGACGGGGCCACAGCGTTTCCTGACCCCTTCTGTCTCAGCCTCCAGTATTTATGCTGCAGTAGTTTATGTGTCAGGGGGCTAGGGTGGAGGGACCATTTCAGGTCCTCAGTGAACTTTAAGGTTTTGACCCTCTCCACCGTGGCCCCGTTGATGTGGATGGGAGCGTGCTCTCTCTGCTGTCTCATATAGTCCACGTGCAGCTCCTTCATTTTGTTGACACTAAGGGAGAGGTTATTTTCCTAGCACCACTCTGCCAGGGCTCTCACCTCGTTCCTGTAGGCTGTCTCACTGTTGTTGGTAATCAGGCTTATCACTGTTGTATCGTCACATGGGTGAATAGGGAGTACAGGAGGGGGCTGAGCATGCACCCATGTATGGTCCCCGTATTGCGAATCAGTGTGGCGGAGGTGTTGTTGCCTACCTTCACCACTTGGAGTCGGCCCGTCAGGAAGTGCAGGACCCAGTTGCACAGGGAGGGGTTAAGACCCAGGGCCACAAGCTTAGTGATGAGCATGGAGGGCACTATAGGGTTGAAGGCTGCACTGTAGTTGATGAACAGCATTCTTACATAGGTATTCCTCTTGTCCAGGTGGAATAGGGCAGTGCAATGGCAATGATCTGAAATTGCGACTCAACTTTGTCCCTGTACTGTTGTTTTGTCTCTTTGATTGCCTTACGGAAGTCATAGCTGGTCTGTTTGCTCACGTCCATGTTCCCAGTCACCTTGCCATGGTCTGTTTGTACACATCCATGTTCCCAGTCACCTTGCCTTCGTCTGTTTGTACACGTCCATGTTCCCAGTCACCTTGCCTTGGTCCATTTGTACATGTCCATGTTCACAGTCACCTTGTCATGGTTAAATGCGGTGGTTAAAACTTTGACCTTTGCACTAATGCTGACATCTATCTATGGTTTTTGTTCTGGATAAGTTGTAATCGTCACAGTGGGAACAACATCCTCTATGCACTTCCTGATGAACCAAGTCATTGAGTCACGTATACGTCGATACTATTCTCAGAGGTGACTCGAAAAATGTCCCAGTCCGCGTGATCAATACCATCTTGAAGCAAAGATTCTGATTGGTCAGACCAAAGTTGAACAGTCCTTACCACGGGAGCTTCCGCCTATACGTGGGGAGGCGCAGAATGGAGGTGGGATCTGATTTGCCGAAGGGAGGGCCTTACAGCTGTCCCGGAAGAGAGAGTAGCAATGATCCAGGGTCCGTGTTGCGCGTGTAGCACAGGAAATCTGTTCAGATTTCCTTTATTAAAGTCCCAAGCTACAATAAATGCTGCTTCAGGATATGCGGTTTCCAGTTTGCACATAGTCCAGTGAAGTTCCTTGAGCCATTGTGGTGTTGGCTTGGGGGGAATATACACAGCAGTGACGATGACAGAAGAAAATTATCTCGGGAGATAATGCAGTTGGCATTTGATGGTGAAGTATTTCAAAAGGACTCGAGTTACGTAAAACAGAGTATGATAAAGGCCCCGATGTCTCTCTGGAAGGAGATCCTTGCCCTGAGCTCGTCTACTTTATTTTCCAGGGACTGAACGTTAGTGAGTAATATACTCAGAAGCAGTGGATGGGATGCACGCCGCCTGAGTCTGACTAGGCCCCACTCCTTCTACCTCTTCTCCGGCATCAGTGTTTTGGTGCAGCCCCCCGGGATGAATAGAGCTTCCTCTGGTAGTTCAAACAAAGGATCCAGGTCAGGGAAGTTGAATTTCTGCTCAAATTTCTGGGGATTTCTTCCTGGCTATAGGTAATAGTACAATAAACATTCTAAGCGAATAATGTAAATACTGAAAAGTTGTCTTGGAGCCAGAAACATGGCTTTATTTCGTATTGGTGCAAGGACACCACCTGCCTGTTTTCTCTCTTTTAACTCATTCAGTAGTATTTAGGAGTCCTCTTTAAGTGGATGATATGGGTCCCCCCCTACACCATGTAAAGTAGTGTGTCCCTCCCTACACCATGTAAAGTAGTGGGTCCCTCCCTACACCATGTAAAGTAGTGGGTCCCTCCCCTACACCATGTAAAGTAGTGGGTCCCTCCCCTACACCATGTAAAGTAGTGGGTCCCTCCCCTACACCATGTAAAGTAGTGGGTCCCTCCCTACACCATGTAAAGTACTGGGTCCCTCCCCTACACCATGTAAAGTAGTGGGTCCCTCCACTACACCATGTAAAGTAGTGGGTCCCTCCCCTACACCATGTAAAGTAGTGGGTCCCTCCCCTACACCATGTAAAGTAGTGGGTCCCTCCACTACACCATGTAAAGTAGTGGGTCCCTCCCCTACACCATGTAAAGTAGTGGGTCCCTCCCCTACACCATGTAAAGTAGTGGGTCCCTCCCCTACACCATGTAAAGTAGTGGGTCCCTCCCCTACACCATGTAAAGTAGTGGGTCCCTCCCTACACCATGTAAAGTAGTGGGTCCCTCCCCTACACCATGTAAAGTAGTGGGTCCCTCCCCTACACCATGTAAAGTAGTGGGTCCCTCCCCTACACCATGTAAAGTAGTGGGTCCCTCCCCTACACCATGGAAAGTAGTGGGTCCCTCCCCTACACCATGTAAAGTAGTGGGTCCCTCCCCTACACCATGTAAAGTAGTCGGTCCCTCCCCTACACCATGTAAAGTAGTGGGTCCCTCCCCTACACCATGTAAAGTAGTGGGTCCCTCCCTACACCATGTAAAGTAGTGGGTCCCTCCCCTACACCATGTAAAGTAGTGGGTCCCTCCCCTACACCATGTAAAGTAGTGGGTCCCTCCCCTACACCATGTAAAGTAGTGGGTCCCTCCCCTACACCATGTAAAGTAGTGGGTCCCTCCCTACACCATGTAAAGTAGTGGGTCCCTCCACTACACCATGTAAAGTAGTGGGTCCCTCCCCTACACCATGTAAAGTAGTGGGTCCCTCCCTACACCATGTAAAGTAGTGGGTCCCTCCCTACACCATGTAAAGTAGTGGGTCCCTCCCCTTCGACATGTAAAGTAGTGGGTCCCTCCCCTACACCATGTAAAGTAGTGGGTCCCTCCCCTACACCATGTAAAGTAGTCGGTCCCTCCCCTTCGACATGTAAAGTAGTGGGTCCCTCCCCTACACCATGTAAAGTAGTGGGTCCCTCCCTACACCACGTAAAGTAGTGGGTCCCTCCCCTACACCATGGAAAGTAGTGGGTCCCTCCCCTACACCATGTAAAGTAGTGGGTCCCTCCCCTACACCATGTAAAGTAGTGGGTCCCTCCCCTACACCATGTAAAGTAGTGGGTCCCTCCCCTACACCATGGAAAGTAGTGGGTCCCTCCCTACACCATGTAAAGTAGTGGGTCCCTCCGCTACACCATGTAAAGTAGTGGGTCACTCCCCTACACCATGTAAAGTAGTGGGTCCCTCCACTACACCACGTAAAGTAGTGGGTCCCTCCCCTACACCACGTAAAGTAGTGGGTCCCTCCCCTACACCACGTAAAGTAGTGGGTCCCTCCACTACACCACGTAAAGTAGTGGGTCCCTCCCCTACACCACGTAAAGTAGTGGGTCCCTACACCACGTAAAGTAGTGGGTCCCTCCCCTACACCACGTAAAGTAGTGGGTCCCTCCCCTACACCACGTAAAGTAGTGGGTCCCTCCCCTACACCATGTAAAGTAGTGGGTCCCTCCCCTTCGACATGTAAAGTAGTGGGTCCCTCCCTACACCATGTAAAGTAGTGGGTCCCTCCCCTTCGACATGTAAAGTAGTGGGTCCCTCCCCTACACCATGTAAAGTAGTGGGTCCCTCCCCTTCGACATGTAAAGTAGTGGGTCCCTCCCCTACACCATGTAAAGTAGTGGGTCCCTCCCTACACCATGTAAAGTACTGGGTCCCTCCCCTACACCATGTAAAGTAGTGGGTCCCTCCCTACACCATGTAAAGTAGTGGGTCCCTCCCCTACACCATGTAAAGTAGTGGGTCCCTCCCCTACACCATGTAAAGTAGTGGGTCCCTCCCCTACACCACGTAAAACATTTTAAGATCCTGTTGAAAAAGCACCAAATGCTCTTTACATGACACAAACTGATGAATCTGGTGAATCCAGGTGAAAGCTATGATCCCTTATTGATGCTGCTTGTTTAATCCACTTTAGCCAGTGTAGATGAAGTGGAGGAGACCAGTTAAAGAAATACTTTTAAGCGTTGAGAGAATTGAGACATGAATTGTGTATGTGTGCCATTCCGGAAGCATTGGAGTTAACATGGACCAGCATCCCTGTGGAACGTTTTCAACACCATGCCCCAACAAATTGAGGCTGTTCTGAGGGCAAAAGGGGGTGCAATTGAATATTAGGAAGGTGTTCCTAATGTTTTCTACACTCAGTGTATGAACATATTAATAATCATTTGTCTTATGATCAGAACTATTTCAGTAGGTCAACTTTACCAGTTGATCCAAGACGACCAAGTAACCCCCGTTCCTCTCCTTTCATCTCCTCTCCTCTCCATTCCTTCTTGTCCTCCTCCCCCTCCCAGCTCCAGAGAGTATGGTTAATATGTTATTAGTCCTGTCCGGCCGAGCCCCCTGTGTCCTCTATAGCCCTATAATATTCAGGGAGCATTGGGACCAAGGCCTGACCCTCCGTCTACCTCATGCTCAGACTACAACTCGACCGCCCGTTCATCTGCCACGTGGGATGCAGACAGTTATTGGCACCACGCCAGCCCCTCTCACCCGAAACTGTGCATTTGAAGTTTTAAAGATGCCAGTTGACTCTTGAGGCCATTTGACACACTGGGAGAAGAGGGGGAGAGGAGAGGGGGAGGACATCAGAAGGAAGGGAAGGAGTGCTGGAGTCTTCCTTCTCCCTGGCAGCCAGGCAGGCAGCACCAAACCAGCATCCTGTAGCAACAGGAACAAAGGCCTGGCCTGTATATGGGGGCTGTAAAAGGCCATTGTGTAGGGAGGGAGGGTGGGTGTTGTAGAACTTGTTGCAGGCTTATTAGGAGGTGTTATGTCAACCCCCCCTAAACACACACACACACGCACACACACACACACACACACACACCCCATGGCCTGTTCCAAAGGTGTGATACTATGGTCTGGGGGCTTACAGCCTGCTGATTGGATACAGGTGTGGCGGGTGGTGAGGCCCTGTTGCAGGCGTGCGTGTGTGTGTGTGTGTGTGTGTGTGTGTGTGTGTGTGTGTGTGTGTGGGTGTGTGTGTGTGACCAGCCTCCTGCTGAGAGAAGGGTGTTAAACTCCAGGACGGCAGGCCCAGCAGCCCATTAGTACAAGCTCAAGGCACCGCTCCGACACTTCATTCCCCTGCTAAATGAGAGATTGGGGAGATACCGCCTTCCTCTCTGTAGCAGTAAACATTTAGTTTAGTTAGTAGCCAGCTCGGTAGCTTCCTCAGAAAATGTGCCTTTTAACACTTTGAAAATGCCTTGAGCAACGTTCGTTTGACCCCAAATAATGTCATGTTTTTGCTCCCTGTAAGAGTAAGACTGAGGGTGTGTCTTTAGCCCAAAGTGTTAGACAGAGAGACGGAGAGGTATAGAGTAGGGGAAAAAGAGTGTGTTGAAATATGGGAGAACCTGTTTAAGACAGGAAGACCGTGTTGTATGACCTTTAGGATATCGAGTGATGAATAGGTAATGTTTGGGTTGAAAGCACAGGGAAGTGAGTGATGAGGATGGTGGATACCTCAGCTGATGGCTCCTCCTGTTCAGCCATGGTGGTCCAGTCTCTAGCCGCTCTCCCCCTTTCTGCTTCACTTCAAGCACAAACATCTGGAGGTGCAGGTCGGCGACTCCGGCAGGGAGAGGTGGGAGTTTGTGTGTGTGTGTTGATGGGAGTGTGTTGGGGGGAGCGGGGTTTGAACTGGTTGGGGGCCTCATCAATACACATCCTGAGAGGGGGAGAGAAACAGGAAGATTTCACATAAATCACATCCTGTGAGGGGGAGAGAAACAGGCATATTTCAAGACTTTCACATAAATCATGCCTTGACGTCAGTGGAAGATTTGAGCAAAAATTCAAGTTGCACATGTTGATATCCAGTTAGGACTCAGGTCTTTGTCAGTTTGATAGGTGAATAAATAAACCAATGCAAATTCTGCACCATTAAATGTAGTAAAACGCGCACGGCAAGTGATACCAGAGTCAATGTACCGGTTAGTCAGGGTAATTGAGGTAATATGTATATGAAGGTAAAGAGCCTATTTCTTCTTAACTGACTTTCCTAGTTAAATAAAGGTGAAATAAATCAAATAAAAATTCAATTGAACTTCCATAGGCTTCACAGTAACAGGGCTTAATGGTCTGTGTTATAGTTTCCCAGACTTTGAGTCTTTTTCCCTTGTTGGGGTTCATTGTGTGGCATCTTGTCTCAGAGATGAGGACTTTCTTTTCTTAAATAGCATGATGGAAATGAGAAGCTATCTGATATGCAAGGCTGCCAGTGCCAGCCAGCCAGACAGTTATCCAGTCAGCCAGCTATACAGCCAGCCAGCCAGTTATCCAGCTAGCCAGCTATCCAGTCAGCCAGCTATACAGCCAGCCAGCCAGCTATCCAGCCAGCCAGCTATACACCCAGTCAGCCAGCTATACACCCAGTCAGCCAGCTATACACCCAGTCAGCCAGCTATACACCCAGTCAGCCAGCTATACACCCAGTCAGCCCGCTATCCAGTCAGCCCGCTATCCAGCCAGCCAGCTATCCAGCCAGCCAGCTATACAGCCAGCCAGCTATACAGCCAGCCAACTATACAGCCAGCTATACAGTCAGACAGCTTTACACCCAGCCAGCCAGCTATCCAGTCAGCCAGCTATCCAGTCAGCCAGCTATCCAGCCAGCCAACTATCCAGCCAGCCAGCTATACAGCCACCCAACTATACAGACAGCTATACAGTCAGACAGCTTTACACCCAGTCAGCCAGCTATACAGCCAGCCAGCCAGCTATACACTCAGCCAGCCAGCTATATACCCAGCCAGCCAGCTATACACTCAGCCAGCCAGCTATACACTCAGCCAGCCAGCTATACACTCAGCCAGCCAGCTATATACCCAGCCAGCCAGCTATACACTCAGCCAGCCAGCTATACACTCAGCCAGCCAGCTATACACCCAGCCAGCTATCCAGTCAGACAGCCAGCTTTACACCCAGCCAGCCAGCTATACACTCAGCCAGCCAGCTATACACCCAGCCAGCTATACACCCAGCCAGCCAGCTATACACCCAGCCAGCCAGCTATACACCCAGCCAGCCAGCTATACACCCAGCCAGCCAGCTATACACCCAGCCAGCTATCCAGTCAGACAGCTTTCCACCCAGCCAGCCAGCTATACACCCAGCCAGCCAGCTATACACCCAGCCCTCCAGCTATACACTCAGCCATCCAGCTATACACCCAGCCATCCAGCTATACACCCAGCCATCCAGCTATACAGCCAGCCAGCCAGCTATACACTCAGCCATCCAGCTATACAGCCAGCCAGCCAGCTATACACCCAGCCAGCCAGCTATACAGCCAGCTATACACCCAGCCAGCCAGCTATACACTCAGCCAGCCAGCTATACACTCAGCCAGCCAGCTATACACTCAGCCAGCCAGGTATACACTCAGCCAGCCAGCTATACAGCCAGCCAGCCAGCTATACACCCAGCCAGCCAGCTATACAGCCAGCCAGCCAGCTATACACTCAGCCAGCCAGCTATACACTCAGCCAGCCAGCTATACACCCAGCCAGCCAGCTATACACCCAGCCAGCCAGCTATACACCCAGCCAGCCAGCTATACACCCAGCCAGCCAGCTATCCAGTCAGCCAGCCAGCTATACACACAGCCAGCCAGCTATCCAGTCAGTCAGCTATCCAGTCAGACAGCTTTACACCCAGCCAGCCAGCTATCCAGTCAGACAGCTTTACACCCAGCCAGCCAGCCAGCTATCCAGTCAGACAGCTTTACACCCAGCCAGCCAGCTATACAGCCAGCCAGCTATCCAGTCAGACAGCTTTACACCCAGCCAGCCAGCCAGCTATCCAGTCAGACAGCTTTACACCCAGCCAGCCAGCTATACACCCAGCCAGCCAGCTATACACCCAGCCAGCCAGCTATCCAGTCAGCCAGCCAGCTATACACCCAGCCAGCCAGCTATACACCCAGCCAGCCAGCTATACACCCAGCCAGCCAGCTATCCAGTCAGACAGCTTTACACCCAGCCAGCCAGCTATACAGCCAGCCAGCTATCCAGTCAGCCAGCCAGCTATCCAGTCAGCCAGCCAGCTATACACCCAGCCAGCCAGCTATCCAGTCAGACAGCCCATCCCCCATCCCTCAACAGGAGCATCTACTGTCCTAGACTCAACTTAGTGTAGTAGTGTCCCACAGATGGGCTCATTTTAATTATTTATTTTAATTTTGCTGTCAAACAATATTCCAACTAGTGGGTTATTTTATACATCCAATCATTCATATAAGCATGTAATTCTATAGGTTATTGTTCATTCAAGCTTGCTTTTCAGTAAGACAGCAGATTGTCTGTCTGAGTGTTGGCAATGTGATTGTGTTGTATTGATATGTATCACTGTCTGCCAGTTGTTCTTGTGGTCTCACCATCCATCCATCCATCCATCCCCCTCTCTCTCTTTCTCTCTCTCTGCAGGGGCTCCAGGTTCAGACAAGTTCTGATGAGAATGGTCGGAAGCTCGGGGTCACATTCCGAACAGACAGTGAGTCTTTCTCACAGCGAAACCTTGTTTAAATGTTATCTCCACATTTATACAATTATAGAATTGTTACTGTTTACTATTTAACATGGCCTTGCATGAAAACTGCCTGCCCTTTCCATTCCATCCTAAAGTTGCCACTTCTCAGAGTCCCATCCCTGACCAAACTTCTCCCAGCCATCCCCCTACCAAGTTAATTTCTCCAGAAGTCAAAGTTTTCTCTCTTGTAGCAAATCCGGATTTTCCCAGCAGTCGGCTGCTATTGTCCTTGACTGTCAGAGGGGAACAGCTTTTCTGAAAAGCGTCTCTGTGGTTTAGCATCACAATCGACTGCAGCTCAGAGCCAGGGGGCGTGTGTGATACAGCCCGCTGCTCCTCTTCCTCTACCTGAGAGAGAGAAGAGAGGACATAGGGATCATTAACAAAAGAGATGGGAGGGGAGAGGAGAGGAGGGGAGCGGAGGGGAGAGGAGGGGAGAGGAGGGGAGCGGAGGGGAGAGGAGGGGAGCAGAGAGGAGAGGAGGGGAGCGGAGGGGAGAGGAGGGGAGCGGAGGGGAGCAGAGAGGAGAGGAGGGGAGAGGAGGGGAGCAGAGAGGAGTGGAGGGGAGCAGAGGAGTGGAGGGGAGCAGAGGAGTGGAGGGGAATGGAGAGGAGGGGAGCAGAGTGGAGGAGAGAGGAGTGGAGGGGAGCAGAGAGGAGGGGAGCGGAGAGGAGGGGAGAGAGGAGGGGAGCAGAGAGGAGGAGATGAGGGGAGCAGAGAGGAGGAGATGAGGGGAGCGGAGAGGAGGGGAGGGGAGCAGAGGGGAGGGGAGCAGAGGGGAGGGGAGCAGAGAGGAGGGGAGGGGAGAGGAGAGGAGAGGAGGGGAGAGGAGGGGAGCAGAGAGGAGAGGAGTGGAGGGGAGCAGAGGAGTGGAGGGGAGCAGAGAGGAGGGGAGGGGAGCAGAGAGGAGGAGAAAGGAGAGGAGGGGAGAGAGGAGGGGAGGGGAGAGAGGAGGGGAGCAGAGAGGAGGAGATGAGGGGAGCGGAGAGGAGGGGAGGGGAGCAGAGAGGAGGGGAGTGGAGGGGAGCAGAGAGGAGGGGAGAGAGGAGAGGAGAGGAGGGGAGGGGAGCAGAGAGGAGAGGAGAGGAGGGGAGGGGAGCAGAGAGGAGGGGATGGGAGCAGAGGGGACAGCTCCTTGCATGGCTGCACATTCTCTTCCCCAGGCTTGGCTCAGAGAGAATCTCACCCACCCACCTGTCCATCAGTCCCACCCAGCCGTTCCCGTCCATCAGTCCCGTCCATCAGCCTTCACCCAGGGAGCCCTGTTCTGTTCTGAACTCTCCATCTTAACCATACTCTCTGTTCTGAACTCTCCATCTTAACCATACTCTCTGTTCTGAACTCTCCATCTTAACCATACTCTCTGTTCTGAGCTCTCTGATCCTCGTTTTTCTCTTCTCTCTCTGTTGTGTTGTGATCTGTGGTGTGAGGTGGGTTATCTGTGTGGTAGATGAGGTCGGAAGGGCTTCTGCTTCTGCTAATAAAGGTTGTTTTGAAATTGAAAATAGATTAAAAAAACTATGTCCATCAACCTTCTCTCCTCTCTGTCTTTTAACAGTCTAATTGTGATACGTCCTCTTTCTTCCCTCCTCTGTTCTTCTCTGCCAGATTGCTCTGTGAACTGGAGCCCATTGGGGAAGCATGCCATCTATGAGGTGAACAATGTGACGTTCAGCCACCTCTCCTGTGACAGCGAGGCTGCTGTGGTGGTCCACTGGATGAGCAGCCCTCTGGGTACGTAACCAAGCCGTCTACACCTGCACTGTCTATGGAATTAGAACGTTCACCATGATGAAATAAAGTAGATGCCCAGGACCTCTGGGTATGAGGTATGTACAGCTATGCTCACTGGCGTACCACACACCGCAGCATCCCCCGTAAGGCATGAAATTAGCTATAAACCTGTACATTTTTCTCTTTGTTCAATGGGAAAATGTGTGGAATTGTATGAAGTTAGCTGTTTTCTAGAGTAGTTATGGACTGGAGATGAAAAAAGTCCCTCTGTGATTAGAAATGAGCAGTCATTCATAGGGAGGGAAAAAGTTCCCCGTGCAAAAGTTAGTGGTAGACCTACTGTTAAATTGTTTTGGATAGATCACGTTACATTTGGGAGATACCATAACATTTTAAAACCTTGGTATGTGCACGTGTGTGTTTGCTTTCTACGCCTGGTGACACACAGGAGTGGTTTATGTTTATCTTCAGTATTTCAGGGCAGGCTGGGTTGAAGGGAGTAGAGTTTGTAGAGGAAAGAGGTTTGGGAACAGGAGAGGAGAGGAGAAGAGAGAAAAGGCTAATCTTCAAAGCCCTGTGTTGTCGTGTTGGGCTTGTCCTGATCACAGACCCAGGTTACCTCCCCCAGCCCTGTGTTGTTGGTCCTGATCACAGACCCAGGTTACCTCCCCCAGCCCTGTGTTGTTGGTCCTGATCACAGACCCAGTTCACCTGCCCCAGCCCTGTGTTGTTGGTCCTGATCACAGACCCAGGTTACCTCCCCCAGCCCTGTGTTGTTGGTCCTGATCACAGACCCAGTTCACCTCCCCCAGCCCTGTGTTGTTGGTCCTGATCACAGACCCGGGTTACCTCCCCCAGCCCTGTGTTGTTGGTCCTGATCACAGACCCAGTTCACCTCCCCCAGCCCTTTGTTGTTGGTCCTGATCACAGACCCAGTTCACCTCCCCCAGCCCTGTGTTGTTGGTCCTGATCACAGACCCGGGTTACCTCCCCCAGCCCTGTGTTGTTGGTCCTGATCACAGACCCAGTTCACCTCCCCCAGCCCTGTGTTGATGGTCCTGATCACAGACCCAGTTCACCTCCCCCAGCCCTGTGTTGATGGTCCTGATCACAGACCCAGGTTACTTCCCCAGCAGGCCCCTGACAGGGAAGAGATCCATACCCTACACAACAAAGCTGTGATTTGTCTGTGAAGGAATGTGTGTGTGTTGGCGTGTGTGTTTGTCTTGACTGTCTCTGTTTGCACGCGATCTGTGCCTGTGTGACAGAGAGAGAGCAAGACTAAGAGAAAGGGAGGCCTCCTCTGCTTCCGTCTGCTGAGGCGCTATTGAACTTGGTAACGTGAAGCCTTGGCTGATCCTCAGGACAATGCAGCTTGCTGTTCTCCGGGGGTTAATCCCTGGGACACTGCTCAGGTAGAGGGTTACACATAGACGGAGGAAAATAAAAGGATAAGGGGGGAGAGAGAGGAGGGAGGGAGCTGAAGCTTCCGGCCCCAGGACAAAAACATGCCTGGAGACAGACAACCCAACCAGTCCGACAGCTTTTTCTTCCCAGTTTTCTTTCTCTCTCTCTGTTGACGGTGAGGCTGATGGTATCTGTGTGGAGGTAGAGGAAAGGAGGAGGTGTGTAGTTACAGCTACCAGAAAGAGGAGGCTCTTTCAGCTCCTCAGCTTGAACACACACACACACGGAGCCTCCGCTCCCCATCGAGGTAACAGGAGCCACAGGGAATGTGTGTTTTCTGCCTCTGCTGTTGCCTCGGACTGATAAAGCAGAAACATAATTAACAGGGAGGTGCGCTGGCACACTTTGAAGGGCACGGGAATGCTCCCTTGGCACGCAGACACCCTCCCTCCTGTCCTCTGCAAACCTGGGTTCAAATGCTATTTCAAATCTATTTATTAAGCGTAGCTGTGCTTGCTTAAGCTTGCCTGTTGCTATGAATCAATCGAGAAGTGCTAAAAGTGCAAATCCTGCCCACCTGGCACTCCAGACAGGCTAAGACACACCTGCTCACTCACTCAGACACTGACACATCACCCTTTCCTTTCCCTTCTCTTTGATTTATGTTTCTGTGTCTTCCTGTTGTTAGTCTGGCGTTGTTCTGTTTTTTTGTTTGTTTAGTTTCTACAATTGTAAAGCTACTTTGGGTCCTTGCAAAGTGCTATTTAAGTCACATATAGTATTATTATTATTATTAAAACAAATGCTCAAAGTATTTGAAAGATTGCAAATAGTATTTGAACCCATGTCAAGTACTCTGCCAGGGCACATACTCTTTCTCCTGCTGGTTCATATTATGGTCTCTCATAAAAAGGAAGAAAAAAGGTCTCGAAATGTGTTTGATGCCTGCCCTGACCTCGCGTGCGTGTGTGTGTTTGTGTGTGTGTGTGTGTGTGTGTGTGTGTGTGTGCGCACGCTTGTATTACTATTCTCGTGGGTTCCGGAAATCACCAAAAGTCCCCACAAGGATAGTAAAACAAGGAAAATTCTACCAAGAGAGGATATTTCCCATATCCCCACGAGGACAAAAGCTATTTTAGGGTTATGCTTAGGGGTTAGGGTTATGCTTAGTGGTTAGGGTTAAGGGTTAGTAGTTAGGGAAAATAGGATTTTGAATGGAAATAAATGTTAAGACCCCATAAGGATAGTAAAATGTGTGTATCTTTACATGGTTCTTCACTTTATTTGTGCCTTTATCATGTTTTGGCCCAAATCCCTCGCTCATCAGTCCTTATTCAGTGTTTTCCATCCTTTCTGACTGACCTGTACTACAGACAAGGAGGAGGAATGTAGAATCCATCCTGTCTGACTGACCTGTACTACAGACAAGGAGGAGGAATGTAGAATCCATCCTGTCTGACCTGTACTACAGACAAGGAGGAGGAATGTAGAATCCATCCTGTCTGACCTGTACTACAGACAAGGAGGAGGAATGTAGAATCCATCCTGTCTGACCTGTACAACAGACAACTGGTGAAGAAGTTAGAATCCATCCTGTCTGACTGTGCCCAGCCCCTACACTATGAGTTCCATCCTGTCTGACCGTGCCCAGCCCTTACACTATGAGTTCCATCCTGTCTGACCGTGCCCAGCCCCTACACTATGAGTTCCATCCTGTCTGACCGTGCCCAGCCCCTACACTATGAGTTCCATCCTGTCTGACCGTGCCCAGCCCCTACACTATGAGTTCCATCCTGTCTGACCGTGCACAGTCCCTACACTATGAGTTCCATCCTGTCTGACTGTGCCCAGCCCCTACACTATGAGTTCCATCCTGTCTGACTGTGCCCAGCCCCTACACTATGAGTTCCATCCTGTCTGACCGTGCCCAGCCGTTCCATCCTGTCTGACTGTGCCCAGCCCCTACACTATGAGTTCCATCCTGTCTGACTGTGCCCAGCCCCTACACTATGAGTTCCATCCTGTCTGACCATGCCCAGCCGTTCCATCCTGTTTGACTGTGCCCAGCCCCTACAGCATGAGTTCCAGGTCTTACCCTTTGGCTCCCTGTTTAGATTCCCCCACTGTTTAGACTAACAGGTGCAAGCACTCATTCACCACTATGGCCATTTCCCTTTTGAATACAGGGAAGAGAAGAAAGAAGGCTAGGAATGATGATGTTGAGGAGGACGATGGTAATATGTTGTTGTTGATGATGATGGTGGTGTTGATGCTGATGATGTTTTTTGTTTTTGTCAGCACATTGTTGATATGTCGTTGACAAGATACAGAGCACTTGACTTATTAGACAACTATGGCTTGCTTAGTGCTGCCTGTAAAGTGGACCACTAGTAGGCTTACTGTGTATAGTAGTATTGATGGCTGTCAGCCCTAGGACTTGATGGACTAGCTCATTGTATTCCACTAGGACTTGATGGACTAGCTCATTGTATTCCACTAGGACTTGATGGACTAGCTCATTGTATTCCACTAGGACTTGATGGACTAGCTTATTGTATTCCACTAGGACTGTGTGTCGTTGTGATCCATGTGTATTTTATATGTTGTTTTTATGCTCCTTTCCTGCTAAACCAATTGCTCTCTGGGTCAAATACAAGTTGAACTTGTTGTTGCGTCCAGGTATTGAAGGTGTATATTATTGTGTCTAGGTATAGAGCATGTGAAGGGCTTCAGAGTCTACCTGGAGGATAAGGACCCAGAGGGGAAGCAGTGTCAGCACATGATCCTCAAAGACCCACGACAGCTCAACTTTTCCTACAGCAATGTGGTAAGTCACAGCACAGACTCAGCCAACTGGATTTATTTTGTGTGAACTAGCTTGGTATAATATAATATAATAACTAAAGCTCAACTTTCCAAGTGATGTAAGTATTTGGGCGCTGTAGCCCTTACAAGACTTGATGACCGAAACACGCCCATTTTGACTGCTGATAATAAATCGAAGTAATAATTTATTTGTAAGTGCTGGCTGATTGAAGTATACCTTCACCTTGTTATTTCCTGATAGAAGATGAACTCTCAGCCTTTCCCTGGCCTGGCCTTTGAGACGGACTACATGGTCCGGATTGTTCCTTTCCCCACCTTCATGAATGACAGCTTCTTCCCGCCGTCCTTCCTGCGCACCAACTGTAAGAGAAACACTCCTCGAACTGCAGGTTGTAGACCGTAAACACAGTTTAATCACTACAGGCAACTTTAAGGGGAATCAGACAGGAGTGCCAGTAGTTTTACCTGGCCACATAACCTGACTGAGGAAAATCTTCAGGCCCTCATTTTGGAAAAACTCCTAGCCCTAGTGATGATCTTGTGAATTGGTATAGTCGTGTAACTGTAGTGTAACAGTTATGTAACTACTGCAACAGTTGTGCAACAGTCGTGCAACTAGTTTAACAGTCGTGTAACAGTCGTAACTGTAGTGTAACATTAGTGTAACTGTCATGCAACTGTAGTGTAACAGTCGTGTAACAAGTGCAACAGTCATGTAGCTAGTGTAACTGTCATGCAACTGTAGTGTAACAGTCGTGTAACAAGTGTAACAGTCGTGTAACAAGTGCAACAGTCATGTAGCTAGTGCAACAGTCATGTAGCTAGTGTAACAGTCATGTAACTAGTGTAACAGTCATGTAACTAGTGTAACAGTCGTGCAACAGTCGTACAACAGTCGTACAACAGTCGTGTAACTGTTATGCAACAGTAGTGTAACTGTAGTGAGTGTAACTGTAGTGTAACTGTAGTGAGTGTAACTGTAGTGTAACTATAGTGTAACTGTTGATGAAGACTCCTGTTGTAATGTCTTGTTTTTGTTGTGTGTTTGTTCTCAGCCTGTGAAGTGCTTCTGGGACCCGACAACCTCGTCTGCAAACCATGTGAGTCCCCATTGTACATCTACTTGCTCATATACCTGTGTAATGCTGTTAACAACACTTTATTAACACGTCAACAACATAGTATTAACATATTTTACATAGTAAATAGCCTACTAATGTCCTTATAATTGCATAGTAATGGAGTTGAGTGTAAGGCATTGTGATTAATTGCAATGATATAGACATTCCTCTATTTTCTCATATACATACCTTCCTCTCTGTCTGGTGGTTGTGATCAGTTTGGAAGCCCAAGACCCTCAACATCTCTCAGCGGGGCACCAACCTCCATGTTGTCTTTGACCACGCCCCCTCCACCTTCGGCTTCACCGTCTACTACCTGTACTACAAACTACGACAGGAGGGACCCTTCAGGCTCAAACGCTGCAAACCGGTAAGGAAGGAAATTATGTTATGAGTATGTTCCAGAGCCTCAAGGCTTTTCTTGTTTAGATCGTGTGGTCAGGAAAATCTCAGGGCCATTCTTATGAGCTGTGATAACTAAGCAATGATGAGCTGCATCTTAGCCTGCATTTATCAAGCTCATCAGAGTAGAAGTGCTGATGATCTAGGATCAGTTTTGCCTTATGCCTACCCTAAAAAACATTTTTATATTTTACAATTTTAACCTTTATTTAACTAGGCAAGTCAGTTAAGAACAAATTCTTATTTACAATGATGGCCAAAGCCGGACGACGCTGGGCCAATTGTGCGCTGCCCTATGGTACTCCCAATCACGGCCGGATGTGATACAGCCTGGATACAGGAAATGGAAATGGGAGGACCTGGTCATAGATCAGCACTCCTACTCTAAGATGATTTTTATGAATACTGCTCCTAATGTGTTTCCCAGACACTGAGGAGGATGTAGTATGGTCACGGTGTGTTGACGTGTCTGCTGCCTTGGGCTCCTCTACCAGGCCTCTGCCTGCTGGGCCTCTCTCTCTCTGACAATCTATGGCCTCCTGGGAGACATCCATGGACTTATCATACTTTCCGCTCTCGCTCTCTTTCTATCTCTCTCTCGCTCTCTCTTGCTCTTTCTGTTTCTCTCACTCACTCGCTCTCTGTCTCTCTCTTTCTTTTTATTTTTCTTTCTCTCTGTCAGTGACAGAAAGAACAACTCTGAGGCAGACCTGTTTCAAATAGCATTTGACATTTATTTAAAATACTTTGAGCATATGCTTTAACCTGTTGGAGTGCCAGGTCTGGTCAGAGCCACTGAGGTCCTGAAGACTTTCCCAGCAGAAGAACAGATTGTCATTATCCAAGGCTGGAGGAGAGCTGGAGGAGAGCTGGAGGAGAGCTGGAGGAGAGCTGGAGGAGAGCTGGAGGAGAGTAGAGGCTTTCTCTCTCATGTTGCCAGAACACGTTGCATTGTTTTAGTTGGAGAGAGAAAGATAAAACCTATAATCTCCCCCCTTCTTCTTCCAGTCAAGTCCTCTCTCAGCCCTACAGTTGTTCTGCCTGTGAACAATGACGAAAGCAGAAAAGCCCCCCCAGCTAGTTCTATCAAGTCCTTTCTCTCACTGTGGTTTGAAACAGGATCTGCTTATATCATCAACAATGGGATTATTTGGACATCAGGTGGAAAGAAACTATCTTTATGTTAGTATTCTAAAGCCCTCGTCATAGATGCAGAAAACTCCTCAGCTGTGTACCAAATTCAACATGAAGACATTATCACCACAGAAACAACATGGATTTAGTCGGTAACATGTGCACACATCCCTTCAGGGGGAAAATGTAGCTGCTGTTGAAAATGGTTGATTATTGATAATCATGCACTTCTTTACTCTCTTTTTGTACAGGAGTTAAATCTGCCCAAAACAACATGTGTTCTTCAAGATGTGATACCAGGAACCTATGCGATTGAGGTAAGGATTCTCACCTCCCTCTACTGCAGTATTCTCTCCTGATTGTGACTATAGCATATTATGATTATTATACAGTCACACTTAAGAAAGCTTATGGATATACTATTCTAAACCATAAAGAATCCCTGCAGCTCATATTTATCGACATCTTTTGTCCTGCAGCTGCGAGATGACACCAACACCACCAGGAGACAGGCCCAGTACCACGTGAGCCAAGGTGAGCTTCCTTGCCTCTGTACTGACACACTAGATACCATCATAGCCTCACACTTCTCTGTGGACCAATAACTTTTTACTAGACTCCCATTACATTACATACGCACGGATGACATAAGCATGGATGACGTGCTTCTACACCTGCAATGCTTGCTGTTTGGGGTTTTAGGCTGGGTTTCTGTACAGCACTTTGTGACATCAGCTGATGTAAGAAGGGCTTTATAAATATATTTGATTGATTGATGACTGGAGGACATTCTACCATAATGTCCAGCCCACTCCCCGTGGGCAGGTCCTATCAGATTCATGAGATGTATTCTAATTTATTTATTCTAATTTCTACCATAATGTCCAGCCCACTCCCTGTGGGCAGGTCCTATCAGAGCCATGGCCATCACTGTTCCTCTGGTCATAATTTCTGCCTTTGCTACACTCTTCACCGTCATGTGCCGTAAGAAACAACAAGGTACATTCCTTTTATCATTGTTTTCATATTACTACACGTCATTTTACATTCAGTCTCCATTCTGTCTGTTTACCGAGTCTAACTTTTAATGTATTCCAACATTTACTTACATTATGAGACGTTTAGTAGATTAGGCCAGTGCTACTGTGTCAATGCATTTCCTTTCACCCTTCTATATGGAATTAATATTTTATTAATATGCCATCTATCCATCCATCCATCCAGAGAACATCTACTCCCATCTGGACGAGGAGAGCTCTGAGTCATCGTCTCACACCACAGCTCTGAATGCAGACAGGCCCTGGCCCCGGACCAAGGTGTTTGTCTGCTATTCCACTAAGGACTGCCCCAAACACCTCGCTGTCATACAGAGCTTCGCCTTCTTCCTCCAGGACTTCTGTGGCTGTGAGGTAGGCACTAAGCTTCAGAAATAATGCTCATTGGAGCACCAAACCCCTTATCTAGATTATAGCTCCTTAGTTTAGCTCTATTAAGGGTTACCTGAGGGTTGGCTCAGGCCAGGGAATTGAATGTGAACTGACTACATGGCAGAAGCTTGAAAGTCTGGAATGTGGGTTGTGTGACACCTGCTGGCTAGTAGTCGAATTACTACTAGTAGTAGAGGAATACCCCAGTACATACTCAAGAATAGTTTAGTATTCTGTAGTAATAATCCATAAAAATGATAATAATATGAATATGCAATCGTTGCCTGACTATTGCTGTCTGTGATTGAATTATTCCTAGAGGTGATGTTATTACACCTGTTATAACACCACATACCACTTTGATCCTGTGTATTGTGTCTTAGGTGACTCTGGACCTATGGGAGCACCTGCAGATCTGTAAGGAGGGCCAGATGTCCTGGCTGAGCCGGCAGATAGACGAGGCTCACTACATCATCACTGTCTGCTCCAAGGGCCTCAAGTACTACGTAGAGAAGAAAACCCGCAGAGGGAAATCACCAGCCAGAACTTGCCCTGGAGGTGTTTGATTGATTGATTGATTTCATTTATTTGACAGTTGAACAAAAAATAATATACATCCGGTTCATACATTTCATTGCAAGTTGTGGTTGTTTTAGGGAAAGGGCATACCTAGTCAGTTGCTCAACTGAATGCATTCAACCGAAATGTGTCTTCTGCATTTAACCCAACCCCTCTGAATCAGAGAGGTGCAGGGGGATGCCTTGTGCCACGTCATCGGCGCCCAGGGAGCAGTTGTTGTTGGGGGTTAACTGCCTTGCTCAAAAGTGTTCACCTTGCAGGCTCAGGGATTCACTCCTAACCACTCTTAACCTCTAGGTTACCTGGCTCTACCTGTTTTACCTACCTTAGTTAAATGCACTGAATGTAAATCGCTCTGGATCAGTGTTGGGGAATGTTACTTTTATGAAAAGTAACTTGTTACATTACTTTTGCATTACCAAATACAAAAAACCCTCTGAAGATACCTTGGTCATTCATTTTTATGCCCAGTAGAGGGCGCACACCACCTTTAAATGGGCTGTATTATAGTTAACCGCCAGTAGCCTATTCTAACTCTGGGCTACTCTGGGCTACCAACTCAACTAATAATGACAGATGCAATATATCCTTTACAATACTTAATATAAATGATTTTGTTGAATTATGCACACATGAGTAAATGCATATATAACCAACTGCCCAGTAAAAAGAGAGCTCAAATAAATACAACTGGCCACGAATCTGTTTTACACACAGATACGAACTGGCCAGAGAGATCTAAAACTACACGATCACATTGTGTAATTGTAGTGCCCTTTTCTTTATATTTATCGTGAAGACGGAGCTGGAGAAATGTCCGTTCTTATCAACTGAGCATAACTTGATCACCTAACTAAGGTGTTTGCTTCATTAGCAGACAGTAATTGGGGCATTCACCTGAACCTGATGATCCTGTGTTTGCGTGTGAATCCTGCAATTATCGTCAGTCAAGTACCATCTGTCCTTTTCTTCTACCAATTCAAAGTAATGCAAATACTTCCACAATAAAGGCTATTGTCTCTGCCATCTCGCTAGCTATCTACCAGCTAACATGCCAGATACCCGCCACAATGTTCATGCTGTATTTGCGTCAACAAAGAAAAAGGGAAATAATATTGTAAAAGTAACTAAGTAACTGATTTCTTAAATTGACAAACTAATGTATTAGGTTACTCATTACCACAAAAATGTAATCTGAATACTCTAACGGGTTATATGTATTGCATTACCCCCAACAATGCTCTGGATAAGAACTTCTGCTAAATGACCAAAATGTAAGGATGGCACAAAGTCACTGACTTATGTCCATTGGGTTTGTTTTGGAGCAGGTGGTGGAGCAGCAGGTGGTGGAGCAGCAGCGGCAGCTGCAAATGGAGCAGAGCTCTTCATCGTTGCCGTGGCAATGATCGCAGAGAAGCTTCGCGAGGGTTGCCAGAAAGACCAGGACCTGTCTCGTTTCATGGCCATCTACTTCGACTACTCCCACGAGAGTGATGTCCCCACTGTGCTGAGCCTGGCTCCCAAGTTCAAGCTCATGGATCAGCTCCCTCAGATGTTCAGCCTCCTCCACTCTCGACAGCTCAGTTTACTGGAGCGCGAACCGCAGCCTCTCAACATCAGCAAGAGGAACTACTTCCGGAGCAAGTCGGGACGGTCTCTATACGTAGCCATCTGTAACATGCACCAGCACATTTCTCTGGAGCCTGATTGGTTCGAGAGGCAGCTGATGCCTGCCCCCCCAGCCCCGCCTCCGAAGCAGCGTGATGCCGCCGGAACGTCTTCGTCATCATCACCTCACATGGATAAGTTTGACTCTGGGCTGGTGCTCAATGAGGTTCTGTTTAAGTTGCCATCAGAAAGTGAGGGTACTCTGAAGAGGAATGTGCTGCTCACGTCTCTCCCACCCAACCTCAGTCTGGCCCACTGCTCCCTGGACAGACCTGTGGGGCCTAGGCCCGGCTCCAGCCTCTCTCAGGGGGAGATCGGGGGGCTGTCGGGGGCCTCATCTGGTCTGGGTCCTCTGGGTCTGGGGTCTCTGAGGCCTGTGGTCCCTGCCCAGGCTGGGGACGGCTCGGCCAGTCCTCCAGAGATGCCCAGGGACTCTGGGATCTATGATTCGTCAGTGCCTTCCTCTGAGCTGTCCATCCCCCTCATGGAGGGCCTGTCACCTGACCAGGCTGACTCCTCCTCACTGGCCGAAAGCGAATCATCTTCTTCCGGACTGGGTAAGAGACCAATGACTAAAAATGCCTAAAAGGATGTTGTATGTCATTTTCACATACTAATAGTCATGAAACATAACTTCCATATGTGGTCATGAATCATAAATCAGATTGTGAATGAGTCAGATTTAAAGCCCATTGCCTAAAAATGGCAAAAATTATTATGACATTTTCACATTCAAATACAGCAGGACTGATAATGAACCATGGGTCCGATTGTCAATGAGTCATCTAATTTGAATCGGAGATGATTCAGTCAGACTGACATCATAACAGAGTTTCTCAATCCACTCCTGAGGGACTCCTGGTCATTTCACAGAATTGTTTTGTACACAGAGTCCATATTTATAAGAATCAATTCCCCTCGCCCACGCCGACAAATTGGGGAAAACAAACATTCTTTCCCATTGACCCCCATTGTAAAAGATCCAACTTCTTTGTCGATGTATTATTATTTATTTTTTTTATATTAAAGAAAAAACAAAACATGCTGAAAAGCTGCTTTGTTGTTCAATGTACATGTAACCAGGTCATAAATCCTGACCTACGATTCGCAACGCACCCAGGTAGGGAAATGGAGCCTCACTCACTCACGTGGCTGCTATCCCCGTCATGAAAAGGGGCAATATTATGTTTTTATAAGTAGTGAGAACACTCAGGAGCAGGCAATGTTGAAAAGTAATCTTTTGACATGTTGGACTTTTCTTAAATATAATTTTGTAATTAACTGAAACAAGAAGACAACAAAAAAAGTGTGTTTGAAAAAAAGGTTTTGCTGTGAGCCAATGGAGTAACCTAGGTAACCACAGGTTGTTTTCCCCACAGGCGGGTGGAGGCCATGACGTTCTATCTAATACCGACTGGGTATTAATTCCCACCCCTTTCTCTGTTCCACCACTAGCACACCTGAATCAACATGTTCAACTAATCATCAAGCCCTTGATTAGTTGAAACAGCTGTGCTACTAATAAATTGTATTTTAAAGTACTGTATTTTACATCTGGCCCATGGCCTGTTGCTAAAGTGACGTCATTTGTGTTGAATTATGTTTGTTGTGCCTCCAGAAGTTGCTGAATATCTCTTCATCTTGTGTGTCTCCAGGTGATGAGGAGCCACCTGCTGTCAGCTCTCTGCGCTGTGCCATGGCAACCATCTGTAAAGCTGAGCTCCACCAACACCATCTAAAGCAGTCTGAAGGACTGGGGCTCCCTCCTGTCCCTGTTCCTCCCTTGTAGTGAACGGAACAACAACTTTACATTACCTGGACACGCATAAAGACACTTTACTGCCTTCAATGACACTGCCTTGATACAGACCATCATCCTGAGTTGTACTAGCTATCTAAAACATTGGATCCCAAATGAACAGTGTACGGTAACCAAGCCCATGGATGTCAGTGATGTCATCCGCTTTGGAATCTCTGTGGACTTGTGGCTGATAGAACACTGAGGAATGATGATGTCATTGTTTTAGAACACAGAGGGTTTTGTGAACGTTCTAAGTTGTGTGAAGGCAAGGCGTTATTTAATCAAGTGGTTGTATGTTGTTTTGCAGCGCTGTCCTGTATTTGTTAGTGGTCTAAAGGTGTTTATTTTTAGACTAGGCCAGCTCTTCCCTTTGAAACATCCCATACCAGGTTACTAGTTCACTAACACACCTGCTTCAACTCCTCGAATAATCATCAACCTTTGATTACTTGAATTAGGTGTGTTAGTGCTGGGCTTGAACAAAAGATATGCGACTTCAACACCAGATGTAGTGTGTTTCTAACTGGGACAATTCCGTGAGCCAGTGGTGATGACCATGCTCTTTTGAGTTGGTTTGTTACTTCATTTTAATTTATTGAAAATTATGAAATATGAAATTACTTTTTAAGGATACAAGGTGCTGAAATTGTGTGTAAAAACACTTTTACTTGTTTTTTTTAATGTAGTTTTCACCAATTTGTTTTACTAACAGAAAAGGTTTGACAACTCTTGTGTAAGAGATCAGATAAATTGGGAGTACCTAGGGCTGTGGCGGTCATGACATTTCATCAGCCGGTGATTGTCAAGCAAATAACTGTCGGTCTCACGGTAATTGACTGTCAATTCACATAAACACATTTAGCATCTCCTGGCTTCCACACATTGCCTACAAGCCACTGATGTTGACATTTGGATCATCTACATTTTAAAAAGTCTAATAAATCCATGTAATAAAGCCAACACCTTCACAATAAATCCATTATTTATTTTAGACAGGTCTAAAGAAGCATGATATGAAGAAAATGTAGTCTATTTCAGAAGAACAGAATAGCATACTCTGAGTTGGTTGTCCTCATGTTAGGTCCTGATCTGGCTATGGCAAACGGCTGTGGGCTACACTCGTTCATTTAGCAAACAAGATTTGGTTAGAATTCCGTGGCATTATTTTATATTATGAAGAGTACAATTGAACAAGCTGAATAAAATAGAAAGGATATTTTCTCCAAACGATTTGAGGGAGTGCGCACATGCGTGTAATCTGTGTTGAGTGGTTAATAAATAAATAGGTACTTCCTATATGCTTAATTTAAAGTTATTCATGTTATTAACTTTAGTTGTTCTACAAACGTTGGGCTATATGTTTTGATGTTTAATACATTGTAAGGCTGCATGATGACACTAATGATGATTAGAAAAAAGTCGCTTGAAAGGCATGAGCTCTGTTTTGTTTTTTTGCGCAGGTTGTAGACAATATATCAGTTTCTCATTCACAATTTGACAAGCACTTGATAATGCCTAGAATTTTCACGGCGGCATTTTGCGGCCTGTACCCGTTGTTCCTTTCTCCCTGATTGCTACATGCTTCGAAGCACCTCTCACTCACATGGCTCAGGTCTTTCTCACAGGCTACAAGTGAAGACAGACACTTCGGGTACACAACTGCGCGCGTCCTTATCCAATTCCGAGGTACATATTGAACATATTGGAAGAACTGTCCACGTTTACTTTTTGTCAACCAACAAGATGAGTAGGCATAACGAACAGCAAAAGCACTAGCCTATGTCAATCTACTATCCCCCATAGTACAAAAGTCAACCTATTCTATTCTTTGCGAGAAATAAATATTCCAAACATAGTCTAGGACAGTTGTGGAATGCGATAGATCCCAAATTAATACAACCACTAGCATCACAAAAACAAATTTACGCGATGAGACTGACGCAACAGATCAGAACATTTAGCTTAAAATGTGATAAACTATTAGGCTATTTCTTCACATTATAAACGCAGAAATGCGCACATGGCAGTAGGCTATAAGCGGTATGTTCCATTAGCGGGAAAACACCATTATCAAAAGTGACTTTCAAATACTATTATGCATGTAATGCTTTTATTATAAAGGTGCATTTTTATTGTGAAAATTTTCTTCCCCAAACTTGAAACTCACGTGCTGCTTATATATACCAGTTAGGCTCTCCACCCCTTGTAAAGCAGATTAATGTGCTTCATTTTAAGAAATTATTTGGCCACTTTAGTTGGGATAGAAACCTTATCAAAACATATAGGCCTATGGGCTAGGCTACATGAGGTGTGTGACTATGATTAGAAAAAGTTACAAAAAAAATACATTGTTTCTTGCAATATTAGCCTATCAATATTAGTGATAGGCTAATATTGTCACCCATCAGACTATTCTTGATTTAATCTTGTCTTTACATAAACTAAATAATATATGTGTGAAATTTGTTTTGATTTAGAATGGATCATTATCATGCATCGAAACAGGGTCAGCAGGGGGAAAGATACATATCGTCTATTAAATAACGAATGGAGGACACTTTTCCCTGTGTGCTTTATTTTCATTCCAGCCAGGTAGGCTATACTCCTGTTGTAAAGATAAGCAAAATAAATGAGAATGAGAAATAAATATAGTAGGCCTAGGCTATAGAAAGCTGATGTGATCCTCTGTTTTCTCTCGCAATTGCATAGCCTAGAGAAATGTTGCGCAACAGGAGCTCATGGGCTCTCAAAAAGTGTTTGATTACATTTGCATTGATGTCAGAGTGATTAGAGGGACAATAGAGTGCTGAGTACCAGGCAGTTAGTAAGTTTGGTTGACTACTAATGGCCATCAGCAGCATCAGAGCTTGGAGAAAGCCTGGTCACCGCCCCAGGAGTACCCACACTCTTTGATCATATATTTGACAACAGCAGTTCTGCATTTTTTTGTCTCACTCAGAGGAGTGGACAGGGGTGTCCATTTTAGGAGCAATTTCATAAACTAAATGCCTTTATTTGAAACTTGGGAAATATACTGTTATTCAACTCTTAAAGAGAAAAATCAAATTCAGCCTTATGGAGTCTTCAGTATACAGCGCATTCGGAAAGTATTCAGACCCCTTGACTTTTTCCCCATTTTGTTAACGTTACAGCCGTATTCTAAAATGGATTAAATTAACAAATGTGGTCATCAATCTACACACAATACCCCGTAATGACAAAGTGAAAACAGGTTTTTAGAAATGTACAGAAAATAAAAAACAGAAATACCTTATTTACATAAGTATTCAGCCCCTTTGCTATAAGAGTCGAAATTGAGTTCAGGTGCATCCTGTTTCCATTGTTCATCCTTGAGATGTTTCTACAACTTCATTGGAGTCCACCTGTGGTAAATTCAATTGCTTGGACATGATTTGGAAAGGCACACACCTTGACAGTGCATGCCAGAGCAAAAATAAAGCCATGAGGTCGAAGGAATTGTCCATAGAGCTCTGAGACAGGATTGTGTCAAGGCACAGACCTGGGGAAGTATTGAAGGTCCCCAAGAACACTGGCCTCCATCATTCTTAAATGGAAGCAGTTTGGAACCGCCAAGCCTCTTCTTAGAGCTGGCCGCCCGGCCAAACTGAGCAATCGGGGGAGAAGGGCCTTGGTCAGGGAGGTGACCAAGAACCCAATGGTCACTCTAACAGAGCTCCAGAGTTAATCTGTGGAGATGGGAGAACTTTCCAGAAGGACAACCTTATCTGCAGCACTGATCAAACATCTCTGGAGAGACCTTAAAATAGCTGTGCAGCGACTGGGAGAATGGGAGAAACTCCCCAAATACAGGTGTGCCAAGCTTGTAGTGTCATACCCAAGAAGACTCAATTTTGTAATCACTGCCAAATGTGCGTCAACAAAGTACTTAGTAAAGGGTCTGAATACTTACGTAAATGTGATATTTCCATTTTTAATTTTTAATACATTTGGACCATTTTCGAAAAACTTATTTTTGCTTTGGCATTATGGAGTATTGTGTGTAGATTTGATGAGGGGAAAAAAACAATTGAATCAATTTTAGAATAAGGCTGTAACATAACAAAATGTGTAAACGGTCAAGGGGTCTGAATACTTTCCGAATGCACTGTATGTTCTAACAATGTTTTCAGTGCCAGTCATTTTTTTACAGAGCTTTGTAAATATGCAAAAGTAGTTAAAAAATAAAATCTGTTTTATTCCAGTTTTGTATAGTTTTTATATTCTTCGTTTTTTTTATACATTATATAAATACAGTGTACTGTTTTATAGTACTCTAATGTAGGAAATAAAGATAAATTGAAATAAAGTTTTTTTTATTCAATATTTTTAATATTGAAAACTTTGATTCTAGCCTCGGACAACCAGGTCAAGGAGAAGAGACTTGGAATGATGGCTCCACGAAACGAAATGTTTTTTCCTGCTCAAAAACTAAACATGAAGAACACAATCTGTTACAATATCATTTACATTCTTTATTTGGAAACAGAGACGTATATTTGATATGTTCCCAGTTGAAGTGTAAATTGAAGTGGTAGACCAATTGAGTGAGTAACTGATTTCCCTGTACAATACATATAACCTTAGGTAGCAGGCATTAAAGAAACGCCTGAAACTAGATCCCCTACATCAGGGTTCCCCAGCTGGCAGCACGCTGTGGTTTTATTTGGCACTTCAAGTTTTCTGAGCAATAAATATATATGTATATTACACTGAGTGTAGAAAACATTAGGAACACTTGCTCTTTCCATGACATAGACTGACTACGTGAATCCACGTCAAAGCTATGATCCCTTATTGATGTCACTTGTTAAATCCACTTCGATCAGTGTAGATGAAGGCGAAAGACAGGTTAAAGAAGGAATTTCAAGCCTTGAGACAATTGAGACATGGCTTGTGTGCCATGCAGTAGGTAAATGAGAAAAACAAAAGATTCAAATGTGTGTGTGTGTGTGTGTGTGTATGTATGTATGTATGTATGTATGTATGTATGTATGTATATATATATATATATATATATATATATATATATATATATATGTGTATGTGTGTGTGTATGTATATGTGTATTATTTATACATTTTTTCTTTGAAAAATGTCAGCATGGTTTGAATTTTTTGTTGTCAAATATTAGATATGTTTGGTCTTCTTGCGGTCAATTTGCAGTCTACATATTATTTCTAATTATCTTCCGGCTCCCCGACAATCCGCGATGATCTCTCACCCTACATACCGGTCTTGAAAAGATGAAGAAAAAAACTGTCGGTGGAGGTTCTTTCTTCTGCACTGTTCAACCAAACCAGTAAATGTGGAGGAGGAGTTAAAATGGATATTCGCCTTGTTAAAGCCGGGACTCTGCAGAGGTGACCGGCAGAGGTGACTGGGGCTCTGGGCCAAGTGCACTTGCACGTGTATTGTAAATCCAAGGTCCAGGTCAAGATACACACCGGCAGTTATTATACAATGTGTCCTATTATTTCATGTTTCAGTAACTGTCACATGTGGTGTCATAATGTTTGGGATAGAAGTAAACCTTTGTAAAAGCTTTACACAGTCATATTTCCTCCAACCTACAAATGAAGTCACATGTTTGTCTATTATAAACAGTATGGCTTTCATTAGGACTGACAGTCACGCTTAAATTCAGTAGCAATATGGAAAGTGTATTAACCGTTATTAATCTTCCTTTTTAGATGGTGTAGATTAGCTTCCAGTGGTGAATATAATGTACTATTCATAAGAGAAAATTGGAGTAAAGAGCGGATTAGAAATCACACCGATGACTACACTTCCTGTAGGCTATTTACGAATGTAATGTCCCATGGTGTGCACTGTACTGTATTATCTCACTGTAAAAAAAAAACCACTTCGGTCACACACACAAACATACACTGTTTATGGGCGGTGCTCGGAGCCGCGACACAACTCCACAGTGGACCATAATCTGTGTTCCTGTGAGGCATCAGTGCGTGAAACAACAGTAGGCACAGGAAAAAAGACGCGTAAAACCTGATGGTGAAAAACAAAGCTAGACTATTTCAAGGGCGAGACGTTGTGTATGTAAATATTGGTGATTCAAAGTGAAAGTTTGTCATTGACGACCTGTTTTATTATAAGCGGAAAAAGTAGTTTATTCTTTTTTAATCGGGACTGTTTGGAATTGACAGTCTGTATGACGAGACGATCATAGATGACTTGTTTCCTCGTTCGAAAAAACGTTTTAGTTTTTTTGGAATACATTACAGTGGAAGAACTCTAATCACATGCAAACAAGCGATGGAAACAACGAAGTTTCAGGGTAAGATGTCTTTCTATTATAACTCAAACTTGCCGTAATTTCCATAAATGCAGTCAACACCAACTACAAACGTGATGTATTTGTTATATTTCTTGGGCTGCACTGTATGGGCTACACTGTATGGGATACATTGTATGGGCTACACTGTATGGGCTACACTGTACGGGGTAGAATGTAGGCTATTTAAACTGTTAACAGGTTCTAAACCATGAAGTTTATGATGTAAACCTGAACCTGAGTGACATTGAGTACTAATCTTATTTGCATGACATTGTAGAGTATAGTCAGTAGGTAATTCCTAGGACCAACTGTAGCCTATATTTGAACTCAGTTTGTGTGGTGGTGGTGGTGGATAGGGGTGAAGATGATGATGATGATGAAGAAGTTTATAATTATGCAACCTTTATCCCACATCCCACGTAAACATAGCTTCATTTGTCAATTCAGGAAAGCATTGCCAAGACATTATTTTTCCAATATTGTCATTTTTATATTCAATCTCTCACATATCGACCCGAGTGATGTCAGAATGGGCTCATAATGAGGTCACTAAGAGTTCAAATGGCCAACTGTAGGAACCTACTGCTAATTCTGCTGTAGCTGATGACTGTAGGAACTGTAGGAACCTACTGCTAATTCTGCTGTAGCTGATGACTGTAGGAACTGTAGGAACCTACTGCTAATTCTGCTGTAGCTGATGACTCAAGTTTCCCCAGTTGTCTGTGATTTACTGTGTGTGCCTTTTTATCTACCAGCAGAGTCAGTCCTCAGGGTCAGACACTGGTGGCCTCTGCTACTTGTAATGTTTTGTCACATCTTTGGCCTCCCATTCACGGTCTTTAGGAGAGCAAACGTCATCAAGGTGTTGGAATGCTGCTGTCTCTTTGTGGCTGGTATTGTCACAACTTTCAGGAATCCCAGCTACTGCCTGGCAGTTTGGATTCTTCCTCTTCTTAATTTGTTCCACTTCTTAGTATTGTTTCTGTTCTATTCTCTCTCACCCATGTACATAGGACTATTGTCACATGTTGACAGAAAGGAGCTATAAAGGAACTGTTTGAGTGTTCTCGTCAATCTCTGCCATTCATACACTTTAAGATGTTGTTTTTGATTGAGAAATAGGAATATTTCACTGGCTACGCTCAGTTGGTATTATAAACATCTACATTTCAACATTCAGTCAAAAGCCATGATGACAGACGAGGCATGATGACAGACGAGCCATGATGACAGACGAGCCATGATGACAGACGAGGCGGCCGGCTTTCATTTTCACATGTCGCATCTTTTTAATCAGCAGGTGTTAAAGCCTCAACTATTGAGGCCACTGTTGAGTTGTAGTAGTACCCTGGTTGTCTACACAGTGTCTCAGGCTTCTGCATACCAGGATTTGTGTGGTATGTGGGAGCTGGCAAATCAGGTTTTTGTCTGTGAACACATGGATTGAAGTGAACAGTTTAGAGTTTTGGATGTGAACACATGGGGTGAACTGAACAGGTCAGAGTTTTGGATGTGAACACAGAAGTGGGTGAACCCAAGCATGTGTACCAATTGGCACACTATTCCCTACTGTACATAGTGCACTACTTTTGACGAGAGAGAGACAGAGGGAGAGAGGGCAAGGGAGAGTACCAGAGGACCAGCATGCTCACCCCTAATCCCCAACCTAATCCCCTTTCAATGTGGCAGAATAAATCATCTTTTGACATGGACTGACGGCCGCATTGCTCCTCTGAGGTTGGGGCTATCGCTACCCTCTCTATCTCTACCCTCTCTCTCTCTACCCTCTCTATCTCTACCCTCTCTCTCTCTACCCTCTCTATCTCTACCCTCTCTCCACGTCCTCTTTCTCTCTCTACCCTCTCTATCTCTACACTCTCTATCTCTACCCTCTCTCCATGTCCTCTTTCTCTCTCTACCCTCTCTATCTCTACCCTCTCTATCTCTACCCTCTCTATCTCTACCCTCTCTATCTCTACCCTCTCTATCTCTACCCTCTCTATCTCTACCCTCTCTCCACGTCCTCTTTCTATCTCTACCCTCTCTATCTCTACCCTCTCTATCTCTACCCTCTCTATCTCTACCCTCTCTATCTCTACCCTCTCTCTATCTCTACCCTCTCTCCACGTCCTCTTTCTATCTCTACCCTCTCTCTCTCTACCCTCTCTATCTCTACCCTCTCTCCACGTCCTCTTTCTATCTCTACCCTCTCTATCTCTACCCTCTCTCTCTCTACCCTCTCTATCTCTACCCTCTCTATCTCTACCCTCTCTCCACGTCCTCTTTCTATCTCTACCCTCTCTATCTCTACCCTCTCTCTCTCTACCCTCTCTATCTCTACCCTCTCTATCTCTACCCTCTCTATCTCTACCCTCTCTCCACGTCCTCTTTCTATCTCTACCCTCTCTATCTCTACCCTCTCTATCTCTACCCTCTCTCTCTCTACCCTCTCTATCTCTACCCTCTCTATCTCTACCCTCTCTATCTCTACCCTCTCTCCACGTCCTCTTTCTCTCTCTTTCTATTCATCATCTATCTACCTCACTCTCTCTGTTTCTCTTTCTATCATCTCTCTTTCTCTCGCTATCCCTCTCTCTCTCTTTCTCTCTCTATCCCTCTCTATCTGTCTCTCTTTCTCTCTCTATCCCTCTCTATGTGTCCCTCTCTCTCTCTTTTTCTCCCTTTCACACACTCATGGCCAATGAGAGCCCTTACCTGTGTTTTCTGCCTATGTTAGTAGCTTCCCTCAGTTCAGTCAGTCTCTACCTACTGTATATGGTTTCTCTCTATATTTGTCTATTTGCCACAGTGTCGATTAGAACGTTTCCTATCTCTTCCTCACACACATGAGTTCACACTCACTGAGTTCAGCATGGCCAGTGAGGTAATGGCAGATTTTGTCCAGGCCTGATTGCAGAGTGGTGGTGGGAATCACAGACACAGAGTGCTTCTGGAAAGCTCCTCCAGAGGACTGGAAAGTTGTTGGGAGCTTCCAGCTTTCATGGTTACCACTCCCAACCATTTCCCTGCCTCCGACTCTACCCTTTCTCCCTCCCTCTCTCCCTCCCTATCTACCGTCTCTGCCTTTCTCCCTCCCTCTCTACCCTCTCTCCCTCCCTCCCTCTCTACCTCCTCTCCCTCTCTCTCTACCCCCTCTCCCGCTCTCTCTACCCCCTCTCCCGCTCTCTCTACCCCCTCTCCCGCTCTTTCTCAGGGCTGAGGGTAGCAGTGTGTTTAGTAGCGTGGGAACTTTATCCCTCCTAATAACGTTTTGTAATATTCCACTCTACTCTTCTCTTTACAAACAATTTCTATATATTTATTAATATAAAGTCTAAAAATGTTCTAGTGGACAAAGCTATTCTTCAGGGGAAAGACAGGGAGATTATTTTTACAGTTACTGTCACACCTCTTCTTCTCTAGTTGAGGTTTAGATGGTAGTGAAAGTTCTAACAGTCAAAGAGGTCAGGTTATACTACGCCCTATAGTCTTAAATGAGGAAGAGACAGTGATGTAAAGTAACTACGTAAAAATACTTTAAAGTACTACTTAAGTAGTTTTTTGGGATATCTGTACTTTACTATTTATATTTTTGGCAACTTTTACAACTTTTACTTTTACTCCACTACATTCCTAAAGAAAATATATACTTTTTACTCCTTACATTTTCCCTGACGCCCAAAAGTACATTTAGAATGCTTAGCAGGACAGGAAAATTGTCAAATTCACGCACTTATCAAGAGAGCACTTTTTTTTATTTAACTAGGCAAGTCAGTTAAGAACAAATTCTAATTTTACAATGACGGCCTAACCTAGCCAAACCCTCCCCTAACCCTCCCCTCCCCTAAGTAATCATCGAATCCCCGAGCTGACAAGGTACAAATCTGTCGTTCTGCCCTCTGAACAAGGCAGTTAACCCACTGTTCCTAGGCCGTCATTGTAAATAAGAATTTGTTCTTAACTGACTTGCCTAGTTAAATTAAGGTAAAATAAAACAATAACCCGGACGACGCTGGGCAAATTGTGCGCCGCCCTATGGCACTCCCGATCACGGCCGGTTGTGATACAGCCCGGGATCAAACTTGGGTCTATAGTGACGTCTCTAGCACTGAAATGTAGTGCCTTAGACCACTGTGCCACTCGGGCCTCTGATCTGGTGGTCTCACTAAACACGAATGCTCCATTTCTAAATTATGTCAGTGTTGGAGTGTGCCCAAGGCTATCCGGATTTTTGGTTTGCTTAATAAGAAATTTGAAATGATTTATAGCATTTACTTTTACTTTTGATATTTTAACTATATTTTAAAACCAGATACTTTTAGACTTTTGCTAAAGTAGCATTTTACTAGGTGAATTTCATTTTTACTTGAATCATTTTCTATTAACATATCTTTACTTTTACTCAAGTATGAAAATTGGGTACTTTTTCCACCACTGGGAAGAGATTCATTCTGCCCATAAAAAGGACAGCTAGTACACAGCATGTTGTATACTATGTATTTCTTCAGTTGATAAGTGTCTTATTTACTATGTATTACTATGGTATTAATATATTATTATATCACTATGTGTTAGCTCATTCGAATTGGGGTTGTCCTTTGGGCTTGAACCATATGTGAGTCAATACTGTGTTCCCATAGGAAAATGGAGGCAGAGGGAGTTCTGATAAAACATTGTGGTGCTTCAATGATATATCATGGGCTGGCCCTCCTGGCAGTTAAAGAGGGGAGCTGTGGGCAGTGTGAATCTGTCCCTCCCTGACCACTATGGTACATTACTACAGTACATGTGCTGTCACCATGTTGAATACAGATGTCTCCATATCTGCCTTTGCCCTGCAGTGTCCATATCTGTGAGAACTCTCTCTCCAGCAACTAGAAAGTTATATTATTAATTTAAAGAGCAACTGCCCCTAAAGACCAACTGCTAATTTAGAAAACAGTCTATATGGCATCGATATGAGTCAGAAACATTTATCTACTGTCAAAATTTACTACAAAGTGTAAATAGGATAATTTCAGTCAGAAAGTCAGTCTCATCCAACACTGAGTTTTGTGAGACTTGTGCTCGTGACTGTATCACAACATAAATGAATGTTGGGTTTGTTGCAGTCCTTCCCACATGCCGACAGTTGACAGCACACAAGTAATCATCAATTTGTAGTGCAGCTGCACGTGACACAATCGTAATGCTGTGATAAATTTAGGTTGACATTGGATATCCATATAGGGCTAGTTAGGGACCATCTGTAATTTACACAATGTACATGGAACAATATATTCCAATTCCAATAGCTCCAAATGTCATTGACTTAAAAACCTCAAACCAGCTATAAATTGTAGAAATTAATTTACAAATATTGAAAGCATTTAATGAGAGAACTAAAAGGTGTGCAACATAAAAATATTGTCTCATTTACATTGTGCAATTTATTGACAGTCCCTAACTATTTTATTTTATTTATTTTATTTCACCTTTATTTAACCAGGTAGGCCAGTTGAGAACAAGTTCTCATTTACAACTGCGACCTGGCCAAGATAAAGCAAAGCAGTGTGACAAAAACAACAACACAGAGTTACACACAAACAAACGTACAGTCAATAACACAAAAGAAAAGAAAAATAGAAAAATCTATGTACAGTGTGTGCAAATGTAGAAGAGTAGGGAGGTAGGCAATAAATAGGCCCTAGAGGCTAAAATAATTCAAATTTATCATTAATACTGGAGTGATAGATGTGCAGATGATGATGTGCAAGTAGAGATACTGGGGTGCAAAAGAGCAAGAGTGTAAGTAATAATATGGGGGAGAGGTAGTTGGGTGTGCTATTTACAGATGGGCTGCGTACAGGTACAGTGATCGCTATGCTGCTCTGACAGCTGATGCTTAATTAGAGAGGGAGATATAAGACTCCAGCTTCACAGATTTTTGCAATTCGTTCCAGTTATTGGCAGCAGAGAACTGGAAGGAAAGGCGGGCGAAGGAAGTGTTGGCTTTGGGGATGACCAGTGAAATATACCTGCTGGAGCGCGTGCTACGTGTGGGTGTTGCTATGGTGGCCAGTGAGCTGAGATAAGGCGGGGCTTTACCTAGCAAAGACTTATAGATGACCTGGAGCCAGTGGGTTTGGCGACGGATATGTAGCAAGGGCCAGCCAACGAGAGCATACAGGTCGCAGTGGTGGGTATTATATGGGGCTTTGGTGATAAAACGGATGGCACTGTGATAGACTACGTCCAGTTTGCTGAGTAGAGTGCTGGGGGCTATTTTGTAAATGACATCGCCGAAGTCAAACCAGGCCAAATCAGGAAGTGCAGTCACTCTTGCAGTCACTCTTTAACCTTTATATATATTTAATAGACTAGGAACTTGAAGTTGTGTTATCTGTGCTTCTTTGTGTGTTTGCTTGTCTCCTTGGTTAACAAGTTGGTAAACAAGCCTTACAATCTTTCAACCTCGCTGGTAAACAGCTGTGTGTGTATTCACTCAACTGGATCACGTTTTGAGACGATGTTTTGAGTGTAATAGGCTCTGCCAAAGCAGTAATATAGTATGTTATATAGTACTATAGTAATGTAGTATATTATATAGTATATAGTACTATAGTAATATAGTATATTATATAGTACTATGGTAATATAGTATAGTATATAGTACTATAGTAATATAGTGTATTATATAGTACTATAGCAATATATTATATTATAAGGTACTATAGTAATATAGTATATTATATGGTACTCTAGTAATATAGTATATAGTAATATAGTAATATCTACGTAACATGGTTGATGATGGGGCTAGTTGGGTACAGTAGTTGACTACAGAGAACTGACCTGGTTATCATCATGTATTTACCATCCACTCACAGTGATGCTGTAATGCTGTAAAGTCTCAGCCAGCCTACTGATAGGATATGGTGTGTGTGAGAAAGTTGTGCACACACAGCAGTAGTTGCTAGGTGCTAGGAGAGGAGACACCAGCTGTTATCAGAGAGTGAGAGATAAGGACTTACTGTCTCAGGTAGTGTGTGCGTGCGTGTGTTAATGTGTATGTGTGTGTGCACATGTTAATTCTTACCAGCTCCGCATTGCACTCTCCTCTGGTTGTTACTCTCTGTTCTCTCATGGTATTGGTGGGCAGACTGGGCACCACCCATTGTGAACCAATCAAACTCCACCGCAGGGGATGGTTTACATGGAGGAGTCTCACCTGAGTGTCCAGTTCCTCTGCCAGACCTTTATCACTAGTTGATAAGTTGGACCTCTACAGTTGATAGGGATGAATAAAACTAAGGTGTGGTTGATACATGGTGATCCGATGTGGATTTATACAGAATAGCCATTTAATAGATACAGGGTGATCCGATGTGGATTTATACAGAATAGCCATTTAATAGATACAGGGTGATCCGATGTGGATTTATACAGAATAGCCATTTAAATAGATACAGGGTGATCCGATGTGGGCCTATACAGAATAGCAATTTAATAGATACAGGGTGATCCGATGTGGGCCTATACAGAATGTCCATTTAAATATACTGAACAAAAATATGAACACAACATGCAAAAATGTCAACAATTTTATTGAGCTACAGTTCATATAAGAAAATCAGTCAATTTAAATAAATTCATTAGGCCCTAATCTATGGATTTCACATGACTGGGCAGGGGTGCTGCCATGGGTGGGCCAGTGAGGGCGTAAGCCCACCCACTTGGGAGCCAGGCCCACTCACTGGAGGAACCAGGCCCAGCCAATCAGAATTTGTTTTCCCCCACAAAAGGGCTTTATCACAGACAGAAATATTCCTCAGTTTCATCAGCTGTCCGGGTGGCTGGTCTCAGCCGATCCCGCAGGTGAAGAAGCCGGATGTGGAGGTCCTGGGCTGGTGTGGTAACACATGGTCTGTGGTTGTGAGGCCGGTTGGACGTACTGCCAAATTCTCTAAACAACGTTGGAGGTGGCTTATGGTAGAGAAATGAACATTCAATTCTCTGGCAACAGCTCTGGAAACATACACAGGACATGGTTGCCATGTTCTCAGAACATAACATATGAATGTTCTAGACACGTTTCATGAGAACGTTGCAAAAACATTTATATGTCCAAAGAAAAATTCATTACACATCACGTCTTGTGACTGTTGCCAATGTCGAACGCCCTAACCACTGTCCCAATAAGGGATATCTCTAGGCAGGGGCGCAAGTTTCACTGGGGACGGTGGGGACATGCCCCTCCCCACATTCTGAAATTGCGTTTTTGTCCCCCCCCAGTTTTATCATTGAAATGTGATACAAAACGAGGCAACGGTGTGCTTTAGGACCATGTGGATGCCTCAGAGTGTTTATCCGGATGGATTTTTTTTTAAATAACAAATGATGTGTCCCCCCCACTTCTAAAACCAAAGTTGCACCCCTGTCTCTAGGGCATGTGCTTATTGGGTCAGTATAGTTAGGCCCTGTCCAGAGGAAACCTAAGCCCTTGTGTAGATTGTAAATAACAGGTGTATGTGTAACCTTTTATTTAACTAGGCAAGTCAGTTAAGAACAAATTCTTATTTACAATGACAGCCTACACCAGCCAACCCCAGGCCAAGTGTGTATTGCCCTATGGGTCTCCCAATCACAGCCAGTTGTGCTACAGCCAGGATTTGAACCAGGATGTCTGTAGTGACACCTCAAGCACTTAGACCACTGCGGCACTTGGAAGTGACAGGGTGAATGCCCTTTGAAGTAAATCTCAGTTCTGTTAAAAGTACACACATAGTGATTCATGAGTAAAAATTGTTAATATGCCCCACCAAAATTAGACAACTATACAGAAAGCCCTTAAATTGTTGAACTAAGTAAATCAAATCAATGATGAGAGGATAGACAAATGAATTGGTAACTGACACAGCCATTGTGGCGTAGCAGGAAGAGCTTAATGCCATCAACCAAGAGGTTGTGAGTTTAAATCCCAGGTGAAAACTTTTTAAATGAACATGCACAATGTAATCATGTTTGTCAAATGTGCAAGTTAAAAGCACTGTTTGTGAGTATCCCTTGCCAACAGACAAAAAGAGCCTTGACAACAGTAACAAGGCGTGATGTGTGTTAGTATTTTTGGGGGGAGGGAGAACATTTCTTTGGAACCAACAGGCGACGTCCTGACAACTGATGCACAGAAATGTTCTTGTAACGTTCTCATGACACGTGTCTAGAATATTAATATCTTACATTCTGAGAACAACCATGTCCTGTGCACACTTGGTGGGACGTTGATGGAATATTCTCCTAACCTTAAGAACCGGAATGTTCTTGCAACGCACCCAATGCTCAGGAAACAGATGTGAGTGGGGGGGTCAGCAGGCTTTCCTTTCCAGTCCCAGGTACAGTGAGAGAGGTCAGGAAACAGAGGATTGTCTCACAGTGCCTCCCTCTCTGTCTCTCTCTCTCTCTCTCTCTCTATTTTTCTCCCCACTAATCTCTACCTCTATATATGTGTATCTTTCTCTTAGTAACATCCTTCATCAGGGTGGTGTTCAAATTAAACTTGCAAATGTTCCCCATAGCCTCATTTTCCCACACCATCTTTTAAAATGACAGCAGTACTCAGCAGACAGATGTATATGTCTCCTTCAACAACGCTGACACAAAGGACTTTCAACTGCTAACTCCTGGCAATGGAAGCTTTTATCCGTTTTTAAATCAGACAGAAGTGAAAAAGCCAAGTTGACAGTTGCTCCTAGATAGTTTCCTCAGGGCCTGATGGCCAGGTGATGGAGCTCCAGTTTGGAGAGCAGAGCGAGAGTTAGGGAAGTTCCCCTATGTTGAATTTCTGGTGTTTTCGAAGTCCAATATACAGATTCAGAGGACGGAGAGTTTCAATCTGCATGAGGATCTTTAGATTGAAACACAAGTCTTCTAGTCTGTTCTCTCTCTAGCAGTTGCCTGAGGTTGAACGTCTTCAAGTCTTAGGTAAGGATCACCAGACGAGCATGGTTCACCGAACCACCTCTGTTTTAGTCATGTGGTAATCTGGAAATGCAGACCCTCCTGCGTGTGCTGACCTTGTCATGTGGTAGTATTTACAGGGTGTTTACAGTGGGCTCATAGGTTTTCTTTACATGATGAAACCTTGTAATTAAAAGATGTCGGTTAATGTTCTCAGTAATTAGTCTACACACAGATTCACCATGCATCACGTTCCCATCTAATCATAGTTTTCATGCCATATATCTCCCAAAAATAAGATGGTTCAATCATAGTAAACATATCACCTAAAATCTAAGAAGTATGCTTTCCTAGATTGGCTTTTGAAACCTGACAGTCACTTGTGCCCTGTGGGTTAGTTTTGTTTTATAGTGAACATTCAGCTCTCGACATGTGCTTTTACTGGGCATGGGGAGTTCTTCCAAGTCAGGTCACCTGTTGAGCAAAAAAGTCCTGCGCCCAGTTTTTCTAAAGTTATCTGATCGGATTTTGCCAAACAGATAGGGCTCTCGAGTGGTGCAGCGATCTAAGGCACTACATCTCCGTGAAAGAGATGTCACTACAGTCCCTGGTTTGAATCCAAGCTGAATCCTATCCGGCTGTGATTGGGAGTCCCATAGGGTGGTGCACCATTGGCCCAGAATTGTCCGGGTTTGGCCGGGGTAGGCCTTCATTGTAAATAAGAACTTGTTCTTAACTGATTTGCCTAGTTTAATAAAACATTTAAAAATGCATAGATATAGAACGGGTGTCCCCATTCAAGTCAATGATACGCCGATTCTCCTATTCTATGCATTTAATTCGATCAGACAACTTTTGAAAAACTGAGCCGTGATGAACAGGGAAAACTCCTGACCCTACTAAATCACAACTGCATTACCTTTCAGTGTAGACTAGACGATGGTTGATGTTGTGCACCTTTTGACCACCAGATGGCCCCAGAGGTTTGTTTTGACCATAGAGGCTGAACCATTATACTGTAGGGAACATGGCCGTATCATCTGCTCTTTCTAAACAGATGGAAACAGTCACCCTTTTCTCATCAGGCTCCTGGCCATCCATTTCCAGGACTCATTGTACTTTCATCATTTTATCTAAAAGCCTTTTTAAATGTCATTATTTTGCATCCTGAAGTGCTGTTTTGGCAAACACTCAGATTTTGCTTGACATTTGCTCATCTTTAGTTATGGAGCTTTCCTTTCTTTTGCTTTTAAAGGATTACATATAGCACATTTATTTGTGTAACATAAACCCAGGGGACTAGAGGAGTACAGTAGTGTGCAAGGAAGTGGACTAGGGGAGTACAGTAGTGTACATTTAAGGGGACTATGGGAGTACAGTAGGGTATATGGAAGAGGACAAGGGGAGTACAGTAGGGTGCATGGAAAGGGAGTGCAGTAGGGTGCATGGAAGGGGAATATGGGAGTACAGTAGGGTATATGGAAGAGGACTAGGAGAGTACAGTAGGGTGCATGGAAGGGGAGTGCAGTAGGGTGCATGGAAGGGGACTAGGGGAGTGCAGTAGGGTGCATGGAAGGGGACTTTGGGAGTGCAGTAGGGTGCATGGAAGGGGAGTACAGTAGGGTGCATGGAAGGGGACAATGGGAGTGCAGTAGGGTGCATGGAAGGGGAATATGGGAGTACAGTAGGGTGCATGGAAGGGGAATATGGGAGTACAGTAGGGTGCATGGAAGGGGAGGGCAGTAGGGTGCATGGAAGGGAAATATGGGAGTACAGTAGGGTGCATGGAAGGGGAGTACAGTAGGGTGCATGGAAGGGGACTATGGGAGTGCAGTAGGGTGCATGGAAGAGGACTAGGAGAGTACAGTAGGGTGCATGGAAGGGGACTAGGGGAGTTCTGTAGGGTGCATGGAAGGGGAATATGGGAGTACAGTAGGGTGCATGGAAGGGAAATATGGAAGTACAGTAGGGTGCATGGAAGGGGAGTGCAGTACGGTGCATGAAAGAGGACTCAGGGAGTACAGTAGGGAGCATGGAAGAGGACTAGGAGAGTACGGTAGTGTGCATGTAAGAGGATTAGGGGAGTACAGTAGTGTACATGGAAGGGGACTAGGGGAGTGCAGTAGGGTGCATGGAAGGGGACTATGGGAGTGCAGTAGGGTGCATGGGAGGGGAGTACAGTAGGGTGCATGGAAGGGGACAATGGGAGTGCAGTAGGGTGCATGGAAGGGGAATATGGGAGTACAGTAGGGTGCATGGAATGGGAGTGCAGTAGGGTGCATGGGAGGGGAGTGCAGTAGGGTGCATGGAAGGGGAGTCCAGTAGGGTGCATGGAAGGGGACTATGGGAGTGCAGTAGGGTGCATGGAAGGGGAATATGGGAGTACAGTAGGGTGCATGGAAGGGGAGTCCAGTAGGGTGCATGGAAGGGGAGTACAGTAAGGTGCATGGAAGGGGAGTGCAGTAGGGTGCATAGAAGGGGAGTGCAGTAGGGTGCATGGAAGGGGACTATGGGAGTACAGTAGGGTGCATGGAAGAGGAGTGCAGTAGGGTGTATGGAAGGGGACTATGGGAGTACAGTAGGGTGCATGGAAGGGGAGTGCAGTAGGGTGCATGGAAGGGGACTATGGGAGTACAGTAGGGTGCATGGAAGGGGAGTACAGTAGGGTGCATGGAAGGGGAGTACAGTAGGGTGCATGGAAGGGGACTGTGGGAGTACAGTAGGGCGCATGGAAGGGGAGTGCAGTACGGTGCATGAAAGAGGACTCAGGGAGTACAGTAGGGAGCATGGAAGAGGACTAGGAGAGTACGGTAGTGTGCATGTAAGAGGATTAGGGGAGTACAGTAGTGTACATGGAAGGGGACTAGGGGAGTGCAGTAGGGTGCATGGAAGGGGACTATGGGAGTGCAGTAGGGTGCATGGGAGGGGAGTACAGTAGGGTGCATGGAAGGGGAATATGGGAGTACAGTAGGGTGCATGGAAGGGAAATATGGGAGTACAGTAGGGTGCATGGAAGGGGAGTGCAGTACGGTGCATGAAAGAGGACTCAGGGAGTACAGTAGGGAGCATGGAAGAGGACTAGGAGAGTACGGTAGTGTGCATGTAAGAGGATTAGGGGAGTACAGTAGTGTACATGGAAGGGGACTAGGGGAGTGCAGTAGGGTGCATGGAAGGGGACTATGGGAGTGCAGTAGGGTGCATGGGAGGGGAGTACAGTAGGGTGCATGGAAGGGGACAATGGGAGTGCAGTAGGGTGCATGGAAGGGGAATATGGGAGTACAGTAGGGTGCATGGAAGGGGAGTCCAGTAGGGTGCATGGAAGGGGAGTACAGTAGGGTGCATAGAAGGGGAGTGCAGTAGGGTGCATGGAAGGGGACTATGGGAGTACAGTAGGGTGCATGGAAGAGGAGTGCAGTAGGGTGTATGGAAGGGGACTATGGGAGTACAGTAGGGTGCATGGAAGGGGAGTGCAGTAGGGTGCATGGAAGGGGACTATGGGAGTACAGTAGGGTGCATGGAAGGGGAGTACAGTAGGGTGCATGGAAGGGGAGTACAGTAGGGTGCATGGAAGGGGACTGTGGGAGTACAGTAGGGCGCATGGAAGGGGACTATGGGAGTACATTAGGGTGCATGGAAGGGGAGTGCAGTAGGGTGCATGGAAGGGTGGTGCAGTAGGGTGCATGGAAGGGGACTATGGGAGTGCAGTAGGGTGCATGGAAGGGGAGTACAGTGGGGTGCATGGAAGGGGAGTGCAGTAGGGTGCATGGAAGGGGAGTGCAGTAGGGTGCATGGAAGGGGAGTACAGTGGGGTGCATGGAAGGGGAGTACAGTGGGGTGCATGGAAGGGGAGTGCAGAAGGGAACTATGGGAGTGCAGAAGGGGACTATGGGAGTGCAGTAGGGTGCATGAAAGGGGAGTACAGTGGGGTGCATGGAAGGGGAGTGCAGAAGGGGACTATGGGAGTGCAGAAGGGGACTATGGGAGTGCAGTAGGGTGCATGAAAGGGGAGTACAGTAGGGTGCATGGAAGGGGAGTGCAGTAGGGTACATGGAAGGGGAGTACAGTAGGGTGTATGGAAGGGGAGTGCAGTAGGGTACATGGAAGGGGAGTGCAGTAGGGTGTATGGAAGGGGAGTGCAGTAGGGTACATGGAAGGGGAGTACAGTAGGGTACATGGAAGGGGAGTGCAGTAGAGTACATGGAAGGGGAGTACAGTAGGGTACATGGAAGGGGAGTGCAGTAGAGTACATGGAAGGGGAGTACAGTAGGGTACATGGAAGGGGATTACAGTAGGGTACATGGAAGGGGAGTGCAGTGGGGTGCATGGAGGGGAGTGCAGTAGGGTACATGGAAGGGGAGTACAGTAGGGTGCATGGAAGCATAATTCTAGAACTGTCCTAAGAGAGAATAGTGAGTCACAGACAGAGCCTGTTGTGGGCGGTGGGCTTATTAAACCCCAGGCCATTTTTGGTAATTTCCTGCTCAGTTGCTATCTCAGCCGTCTCTTAGGGGACTGAGAGGGGTCTATTGCAGTAAACCAGCACATCAGGAGGACCGTGACTTCAAGCTCAGATGCCTTGTATTGTTTCATGATATCTTTATTGTATTTTTATTGTGTATGGATGCCAATTGGGCGGGAATTAGAGAGATGTTTTTCAACCTTCCCTACTAAAGGAAATCTGGGCGTCGATCTTATCCTGCAAGGGCCTGTGTGGGTGCAGGCCTTTTTGTCCAGCTAGCCAAAGCAGTTACGTGCAACGAGTAGGAATGGACAATCTTTTCAACAACGGGCCGTTGAGAGAACAGGTCTTTTCTCTGTCTAAAGCGGAAACACACCTGATTCAACTAATAAAGTTAGAAGGGAAAACTGTGTTTGGTTGATTAGCTGAATCAGGTGTGTTTCCGCTTTAGACAGAGAAAAGACCTGTCCTCTCAACGGCCCGTTGTTGAAAAGATTGTCCATTCCTACTCGTTGTACCAAGGAGATCACATTAATGGGGCTGTAGTATTTTTATATAATGGATAAAGAAAATCCACACTCATCATCTCTCCTGCTGTATGTATTTTTTAAGTTGGCATTAATCAGTGTGTGCTGGGTCATTAATCAGTGTGTACTGGGTCATTAATCAGTGTGTGCTGGGTCATTGATCAGTGTGGTCTGGGTCATTAATCAGTGTGTGCTGGTAATCAGTGTGTACTTGGTTGTTGATCAGTGTGGTCTGGGTCATTAATCAGTGTGGTCTGGGTCATTAATCAGTGTGTACTTGGTCATTGATCAGTGTGGTCTGGGTCATTGATCAGTGTGTTCTGGGTCATTAATCAGTGTGTGCTGGGTCATTAATCAGTGTGTACTTGGTCATTGATCAGTGTGTGCTGGGTCATTGATCAGTGTGTTCTGGGGCATTAATCAGTGTGTGCTGGGTCATTGATCAGGGTGTTCTGGGGCATTAATCAGTGTGTACTTGGTCATTGATCAGTGTGGGCTGGGTCATTGCCTGAGGGGATTTCAGCATGACTGCGATGATGGGTGACGGGGCATCTCCTGTCTCACTATCAGCGAGAGGATGTGATTTATCATCAATACCTGGTGTCAGAGAGCCTGTCTGGTCTGTGATCTCAGGTTGGAGTGGTCTTATCATAGCTCCTCTGCTATAACCTCTGACCTCTAGAACTGTGGGAAAAGAACTCCGCGGATAAGACAGGACAAGAGTCCCACATGATAAAATACTATAGTATACTATGGTATAAATACTACAGTATTCACTGTAGTGATTTTGCAGACTTTACTGTAATATTCACTCTATTGTTTTTGTGGACTAAAGTGAATACTGTAGTATTTACTGTAGTTTACTGTAGTATTTACAGTTAACTATAGTATAAATACTGTAGTAAAGAACCATAGTATATACTGTAGTATTTATGGTGTTGTTTTTGCAGACATTATTGTAGTATTCTCACCTATAGAAAAGAGAGACTGTAACAGAAAGAAACAGTACTCTTTGAAGGTAAAACACGTTGTTCCTCTCACATATTTTATTCAGGTCTAACATGTAACAGAGATACACTATACAGTGCCTTCAGAAAGTATTCACACCCCTTTTTCCACATTTTGTTATGTTACAGACTGAATTTAAAATGGATTAAATGTAATGTTTTTGTCACTGGCATACACACAATACCCCGTAATGTCAAAGTGTAATTATGTTTTTCTACATTTTTACAAATAAATAAAAAATGAAAAGCTAAAAAATCTTGAGTCAATAACTATTCGCCCCCTTTGTTATGGCAAGCCTAAATCAATTCAATTGTAAAAATGTGCTTAACAAGTCATAAAATAAGTTGCATGGACTCTGTGTGCAATAATAGTGTTTAACATGATTTTTGAATGACTGCCTCATCTCTGTACATACAATTATCTGGAAGGTCCCTCAGTAGAGCTGTGAACCACAAAGACCAGAGGTTTTCCAATGCCTCGCAAGGAAGGGCAGACATTGAATATCCCTTTGAGCATGTTGAAGCTATTAATTACACTTTGAATGGTGTATCAATACACCTAGTCGCTACAAAGATACAGGCGTCATTACAGGTTCCATGTGGTGTAGCAGGGTAGCCTAGTGGTTAGAGTGTTGGGCTAGTAACTGAAAGGTTGCAAGTTCGAATCCCCGAGCTGACAAAGTACAAAATCTGTTCTTCTGCCCCCTGAACAAAGCAGTTAACCCACTGTTTCTAGGCTGTCATTGAAAGTAAGAGTTTGTTCTTAACTGACTTAACTAGTTAAATAAAGGTAAAACAAATCCTAACTCAGGGATTTCACCATGAGGCCAGTGGTGACTTTAAAACTGTCACAGAGTTTAATGGCTGTGATAGGAGAACTGAGAATCAACAACATTGTAGTTACTCTAGAATACTGGTGGAAAGAAGGAATCATGTACAGAATGAAAGTATTCCAGAACATGCAACTAAAGTAATGTGGCAAAGCAATTAACTTTTTGACCTGAATACAAAGTGTGTTTAAGTGTATTGTGTATTGTTTTGTCCCGTGTAAATATTACGTTTTTTCTTTTTTTGTATATATATTTCAATATACTTCAATCTCTTTTTTCCATTTTCAAATTAAATATACCTTCCTGCAACCCACCTTACCCAATGTGGTACGGATCTGCTATTTTTTAGACCTTATAACTGGACCCTCCATCAGAAGCTAGCCATCAGAAGCTAGCCAGCTAATTAGCTACTAGCTATTTAGTCATTGTTAGCCACTGCTAGCGGTCTTTACCTTTAGCTCAGACACCAGCCGCTTTAGCCGGGATAATACCTGCCAGTCTGCACAGCGTGATATCAGCCCTGAGCATATTGGACTGCTTTGTTCCACTACATCACCGGATTCCTGCCGCAAGCTCTGGACCATAACACCGGATCATCGCAGCTAGCTAGCTGCTACCGAGTGGCTATTGTGGCTAACGTCCTTGTCCAGAAGCAAGCACCAGTTAGCCTCGAGATAGCCTCGAGCTAGGCCCATCTAGCCAAAGAAGTACACCAACTACAATACCTCTCTTGCCAATTGGCCTGGACACTTTGTCGACATGGAGCCCCGCCAATCCATCACGACTGGTCTGCTGACGTAATTCGGCCGATGTGCTCTCAACCGGCCTCTGCGTCATGGATGTCGGTGAAGACCCATCTGCTATCCCCGGCCCGCTAGCTTTCTGAACGCCGTGTCTCCCGCTCACCTAGCGTAGTAACGACTACCGAGCGGCTCCCTGTTTCTGGGAGTTCTGTTTCTCCCTGTTCTGTTATAATATCCACCCGGCACAGCCAGAAGAGGACTGGCCACCCCTCATAGCCTGGTTCCTCTCTAGGTTTCTTCCTAGGTTTTTGGCCTTTCTCAGGAGTTTTTCCTAGGGAGTTTTTCCCAGCCACCGTGCTTCTTTCACATGCATTGCTTGCTGTTTGGGGTTTTAGGCTGGGTTTCTGTACAGCACTTTGAGATTTCAGCTGATGTACGAAGGGCTATATAAATAAATTTGATTTGATTTGATTCATCTATTGCTGCTCATTGGGCCCTATGATCACTCGGCTAAACAGCTGATGCCTGCTGGACTGTTCATTAACATGGTACTTCATTTTGTTTATCTGTCAGCCCCAGCCTCGAACTCAGGCCCTGTGTGTAGCTAACTGACCCTCTCTGCCCATTCATCACCATTTACCCGTTGTTGTTGTCTTAGCCGTTTACCCATTGTTGTCTTACCCGTTGTTGTCTTAGCTCTCCCAATCAACAGCTGTGATTGCTTTATGCCTCTCTCTAATGTCAATATGTCTTGAATACTGTTGTTTAGGGTAGCTCTCATTGTTTTATTTTACTGTGGAGCCCCTAGTCCCACTCAACATGCCTTAGATAGCTCCTTTGTCCCACCCCCCACACATGCGGAAACCTCACCTAGCTTAACTGGCTCCTCCAGAGATGCAACCTCTCTCATCGTCACTCAAGGCCTAGGTTTATCTGCACTCTACTCGCACCCTACCACACCCTTGTCTGTACATTATGCCCTGAATCTATCCTACCACGCCCAGAAATCTGCTCCTTTTATTCTCTGTTCCCAACGCACTAGATGATCAGTTCTTATAGCCTTTAGCCATACCCTTTATCCTACTCCTCCTCTGTTCCTTTGGTAATGTAGAGGTTAACCCAGGCCCTGTGTGTCCCCAGGCGCTCTCATTTGTTGACTTCTGTAACTGTAAAAGCCTTGGGTTCATGCATGTTAACATCAGAAGCCTCCTCCCTAAGTTTGCTTTATTTACTGCTTTAGCACACTCCGCCAACCCTGATGTCCTAGCCGTGTCTGAATCCTGGCTTAGGAAGGCCACCAAAAATCCTAAAATGTCCATCCCCAACTACAACATTTTCCGTCAAGATAGAACTGCTAAAGGGGCAGAGTTGCAATCTACTGCAGAGATAGCCTGCAGAGTTCTGTCATACTATCCAGGTCTATGCCCAAACAGTTCGAGCTTCTACTTTTAAAAATCCATCTCTCCAGAAATAAATCTCTCACTGTTGCCGCTTGTTATAGACCCCCATCAGCTCCCAGCTGTGCCCCGGACACCATATGTACTGTTAGGTGTGCTTTCCTCACCATCTTAAATAAGCATGCCCCTTTCAAACAGACAAACAGATATAGCCCTTGGTTCACTCCAAACTTGACTGCCCTTGACCAGCACAAAAACATCCTGTGGCGTGCTGCACTAGCATCGAATAGTCACCGCAATATGCAACTTTTCAGGGAAGTCAGGAACCAATATACACAGTCAGTTAGGAAAGCAAAGGCTAGCTTTTTCAAACATAAATTTGCATCCTGCAGCACTAATTCCAAAGAGTTTTGGGACACTAAGTTCATGGAGAATAAGAGCACCTCCTCCCAGCTGCCCACTGCACTGAGGCTAGGAAACACTGTCACCACCGATAAATCCACGATAATCGAGAATTTCAACAAGCATTTCTCTACGGCTGGCCATGCTTTCCACCTGGCTATCCCTACCCCGGCCAACAGCTCTGCACCCCCCCACAGCAACTGGACACTTATTTGGACACTGTGTTAACTTCTATGGGCTAGGTGGGACACAGCCAGTGAAATATCAGGGCGGCAAATTGAAAAACAACAAAATGTCATAATTCAACTTTCTCAAACATACAACTATTTTACACCATTTTAAAGATAAACTTCTCGTTAATCTAACCACATTGTCCGATTTCAAAAAGGCTTTACAGCGAAAGCAAAACATTAGATTATGTTAGGAGAGTACATAGACAAAAATAATCACACAGCCATTTTCCAAGCAAGGACATGTGTCAATAAAACCCAAAACACAGCTAAATGAAGCACTAACCGTTGACGATCTTCATCAGATGACACTCCTAGGACATTATGTTACACAATACATGTATGTTTTGTTCGATAAAGTTCATATTTATATCCAAAACAGCATTTTACATTGGCGCGTGATGTTCAGAAAATGTATTCCCACCAAAACGGTCGGTGAATGTGCACATCAATTTACAAAAATACTCATCATAAACGTTGACAAAATATATAACAATTATTTTAAGAATTATAGATAGACTACCCCTGGATGCAACCGCTGTGTCAGATTTTAAAATAGCTTTACGGAGAAAGCACATTGTTCAATATTCTGAGTACATAGCTCAGCCATCACGGTGAGCTATTCAGACACCCGCCAAGTTCGGGGCAACCTAAACTCAGAATTAGTATTAGAAATATTCTCTTACCTTTGCTGACCTATCTCAGAATGCACTCCCAGGACTGCTACTTCCACAAGAAATGTTGTTTTTGTTCGAAATAATCCATATTTATGTACAAATACCTCCGTTTTGTTCGTGCGTACAGATCACTTATCCAAAAGCATAACGGGCGAGCGTGGAACGAGAGACGAAAAGTCAAAATGTTCCATTACCGTACTTAGAAGCATGTCAAACACTGTTTAAAATCAATCTTTATGGTATTTTTTACGTAGAATTGCGATAATATTCCAACCCGACAATAGCATATTCATTCAAGAAGAAAAAGAAGGAGGGGCGCGCTCGCGGGACCGAGCATATCCAATCCCTTTGTTGCCAGGCAGACCACTCAGTGAATGATCTCCTATTATCTGCCCAGTGACAGGAAAATGCTCAAACCACGTTCTGAAGGCTTTAGACAGCCATTGGAAGCCTTAGGAAGTGCAACGTCCCCCACAGACACTGTAGCTTCGATAGAGAATCAAAAGAAGAACTACAATTCTCAGACTTTCGACTTCCTGCTTGGAATTTTCATATGGCAGGTTTTTGCCTGCCATATGAGTTCTGTTATACTCACAGACACCATTCAGACAGTTTTAGAAACTTCAGAGTGTTTTCTATCCAGATCTACTAATACTATGCATATTCTAGTTTCTGGGCCAGAGTAGTAACCTCTTTAAATTGGGTACGTTTTTCATCCGGCCGTGAAAATACTGCCCCCTAGCCCAGACAGGTTAACAAACCTCCAAACGAGCTTCAATACCATATAACACTCCTTCCGTGGCCTCCAACTGCTCTTAAATGCTAGTAAAACTAAATGCATGCTCTTCAACCGATCGCTGCCTGCACCTGCCCGCCCGACTAGCATCACTACTCTGGACCGTTCTGACTTAGAATATGTGGACAACTATAAGTACCTAGGTGTCTGGCTAGACTGTAAACTCTCCTTCCAGACTCATATTAAGCATCTCCAATCCAAAATTAAATCTAGAATCAGCTTCCTATTTCGCATCAAAGCCTCCTTCACTCATGCTGCCAAACATACCCTCGTAAAACTGACCATCCTACCAATCCTTGACTTCGGCGATGACATTTACAAAATTGCCTCCAACACTTCTCAGCAAATTGGATGCAGTCTATCACAATGCCATCCATTTGTCACCAAAGCCCCATATACTACCCACCACTGTGACCAGTATGCTCTCGGTGGCTGGTCCTCACTACATATTCATGGCCAAACTCACTGGCTCCAGGTCATTTTTATTGCCTTACCTCCTTACTTCATTTGCACACACTGTATACAGATTTTTCTATTGTGTTATTGACTGTACGTTTGTTTATCCCATGTGTAACTCTGTGTTGTTGTTTTTGTCGCACTGCTTTGCTTTATATTGGCCAGGTCGCAGTTGTAAATGAGAACTTGTTCTCAACTGGCCTACCTGGTTAAATAAAGGTGAAATAAAAATAAATAAAATAAAAAATGTTTTGGGCAAATCCAATACAACACATTACTGAGTACCACTTGATATTTTCAAGCATAGAAAAATAATTTTGGATAATATACTGTTACATTTAGATCATATTAATATGGACTGACATGACATTTACATTTTATATTTATCTTAGAATTAAGTTAACCTTAGGAAAACAAAGCACAAATCTAATCAGCGATACTGAGTGGAAGATTATTACTGTCAAACAGTGGGTTCATGTTCTTCCAGAGTTTCCTAACCTATATTTCTCTAAGGTGTGCAGTAATGAATGGTTGAGCCTGGTTCTCAGATGAGTTTATTGAGGAGGATGGCAGGGTGTCTGTCAATAGCTACAGGTCAGACCTACAGGCTGAGGGAAACATTTTGAGAGAGATGTTGGTACAGTATGTGGAGCATGCTTGGTGTTCACAGACAGAGGACAGTAGTCTTCTCTACTGATGTGTCCTCAGCTTGTTGACAGACTCAGGCCTGAAGACATTTATCTAACTCTGACCTCACCTTTCAGAGGATCCAAGACCCACAGTTGTTAGTGAACTAGTAACACAGTGGCTACTGACAGACTGACAGACTTTCTACCATTGATTCAACCCTTCCTGATCCAAAATTGAGACCTTAGCTACTGACTGGCCCCGTCTGGACTTATCTCTGCACCCAGAACCAAATCTCATGTGCGCTGGCCAGTGAACATTTATGTCACGAGAAACTACTAGAGGTTTGAATTAAGTCAGCTCTTTAGGACATCCCAACCTGGTCTCAGAGCATTTTGTATTATTCTGTACGTAAATCCTTCACACTCCATTTAGTATGATATGTCATGCTTCGTATGGTATGTATTCATTTGTAGATGTCCACCGCCCATTTCGTATGATATATTTACTATAGTATTCTACAGTGTATTTAAAAATTCTGTAGTAACTACTACACATGATCGAGGTATACTAAAGTGTGTAGTATAGTATTATACAGTATACTACAGTTTACTACAAAATTCTAAAGTAAACTGTAGTATTTTTTCATGTGGGTTGGAACACATCTGATCATGTTTGGTTTAGGCTGTGGGAACATCTCTTCACAGGGGTTTGTGTCTTGGTTTTCATGTTTAGAAAATAGAGACTGTAACAGAAAGAATTACAATTCCTATTATAAATTATCAATTTGCAAAACATACAAAATGATACGAAATTTGAAAAATGTAAATATGTTATGAATTTTTAGCTAGCTAATAGTACCCGCAAAACACCAGTCTCAACGTCAACAGTGAAGAGGCGACTCTGGGATGCTGGCCTTATAGGTAGAGTTCCTCTGTCCAGTGTCTGTGTTCTTTTGCCCATCTTAATCTTTTAATTTTATTGGCCAGTCTGAGATATGGCTTTTTCTTTGCAACTCTACCTAGAAGGCCAGCATCCAGGAGTCGCCTCTTCACTTTTGACATTGAGACTGGTGTTTTGCGGGTACTATTTAATGAAGCTGCAAGTTGAGGACTTGTGAGGCATCTGTTTCTCAAACTAGACACTAATGTACTTGTCCTCTTGCTCAGTTGTGCACCGGGCCTCCCACTCCTCTTTTTATTCTGGTTAGAGCCAGTTTGTGTTGTTCTGTGAAGGGAGTAGTACACAGCGTACGAGATCTTCAGTTTCTTGGCAATTTCTCGCATGGAATAGCCTTCATTTCTCAGAACAATAGACTGACAAGTTTCAGATGAAAGTACTTTGTTTCTAGCCATTTTGAGCCTGTAATTAAACCCACAAATGCTGATGCTTCAGATACTCAACTAGTCTAAAGAAGGCCAGCTTTATTACTGTAACGGTCGTCTGAAGGATGAGAAGGGGACCAAAACGCAGCGTGGTAAGTGTTCATGATATTTATTTTCAAGAAACACTCAAACAAAATAACAAAAGGGAAAAACGAAAACGCACAGTTCCGTCAGGCACATACGCTAAACAGAAAATAACCTCCCACAAAACTCAGGTGGAAAACAGGCTGCCTAAGTATGATTCCCAATCAGAGACAACGCTAGACAGCTGCCTCTGATTGGGAACCACACTCCGCTCAAAAACAAAGAAATAGAAAACATAGATATTCCCACCCGAGTCACACCCTGACCTAACCAAACATAGAGAGTAAATAAGATCTCTAAGGTCAGGGCGTGACAATTACTTCTTTAATCAGAACAACAGTTCTGTGCTAACATAATTGCAAAAGGGTTTTCTAATGATCAATTAGCCTTTTAAAATGATAAACTTGGATTAGAACACACAACGTGCCATTGGAACACAGTAGTGATGGTTGCTGATAATGGGCCTTTGTACGCCTATATAGATATTCTATACAAAATCAGCCGTTTCCAGCTACAATAGTCATTTACAACATTAACAATGTCTACACTGTATTTCTGATCAATTTGATGTTATTTTAATTGACAAAAAAAATGTGATTTTCTTTCAAAACAAGGACATTTCTAAGTGACCCCAAACGTTTGAACGGTAGTGTATATTTAACCTTTATTTAAATAGGTAAGTCAGTTAAGAACAAATTATTATTTACAATGACGACCTATCAAAAGGCCTCCTTCTGGCGCTGGAGAAAAAGACAGACGTTTTACGTGTTCTTATCCAATTGTGTTTTTTTGTTTGTTGCTTTGCGTTGTTTTTAACTTGTTTTTTAACTTATTTTTTACATAATGTTACTGCTACCGTCTCTTATGACCGAAAACAACTTCTGGACATCCGAACTGCGATTGCTTACCGAACTGGCAGAATCCTTTTTTTTCCTTTAACGAGTCCAATGAGCCCGACGTGAATGACATACTGCTTTCCTGGGAACAGGCCCAGATCCCCGTCATTTGCGTGAAGAGAAGGCAGAGAAAAAGGGGCCTTTTGAGAATTCGTAGGCGATCAAATAAACCCCCACTGCCTTCCATTCTGCTAGCAAACGTGCAGTCTTTGGAAAATAAAATTGATGACTTACGTGGAAGATTAAACTACCAACGGGATATTCAAAAATGTAATATGCTTCACAGAGTCGTGGCTGAACGACGACATTATCAACATACAGCTGGCTAGTTATATGCTGTATCGGCAGGATAGAACAGCGTTGTCTGGTAAGATAAAGGGCGGGGGACAACATATTTTTGTAAATAACAGCTGGTGTACGATATCTAAGGAAGTCTCGAGGTTTTGCACGCCTGAGGTAGAGTATCTCATAAAAAGCTGTGGACCACACTATCTACCTAGAGAGTTTTCATCTGTATTTTTCATGGCTGTCTACATACCACCACAGACTGATGGTATGTGGTGATATGACCGCACTAAATGAGCTGTATTCCGCCATAGGCAAACAGGAAAATGCTCACCCAGAGGCGGTGCTCCTAGTGGCTGGGGACTTTAATGCAGGGAAACTTAAATCGGTCTTACCTAATTTCTATCAGCATGTTAAATGTGCAACCAGAGGGAAACAAACTCAGGACCACCTTCACTCCATGCACAGAGACACATACAAATCTCTCCCTTGCCCTCCATTTGGCAAATCTGACCATAATTCTATCCTCCTGATTCCTGCTTACAAGCAAAAATGAAAGCAGGAAGCACCAGTGACTCGATCAATAAAAAAGTGGTCAGATGAAGCAGATGCTAAGCTACAGGACTGTTTAGCTATCACAGACTGGAACATGTTCCGGGATTCTTCTGATGGCATTGAGGAGTGCACCACATCAGTCATTGGCTTCATCAATAAGTGCATTGATGACGTCTTCCCCACAGTGGCCGTACGAACAAACCAGAAGCCATAGATTACAGGCAACATCCACACTGAGCTAAAGGCTAGAGCTTCCGCTTTCAAGGAGCGGGACACTAACCCGGAAGTTTATAAGAAATCGCGCTATTCCCTCCAATGAACCATCAAACAGGCAAGTGTCAATACAGGACTAAGATCGAATCGTACTACACCGGCTCTGACGCTCGTCGGATGTGGCAGGGCTTGCAAACCATTACAAACTACAAAGGGAAGCACAGCCGAGAGCTTCCCAGTGACACAAGCCTACCAGACGAGCTAAACTACTTTTATCCTCGCTTCAAGGCAAATAACACTGAAACATGCATGAGAGCACCAGCTGTTCAGGAAGACTGTGTGATCATGTTCTCCACAGGCGATGTGAGTAAGACCTTTAAACAGATCATCATTCACAAGGCCGCAGGGCCAGACAGATTACCAGGATGTGTACTGCGAGCATGCACTGACCAACTGGCAAGTGTCTTCATTGACATTTTTAACCTCTCCCTGTCCGAGTCTGCAATATTAGCATGTTTTAAGCAGACCTCCATAGTCCCTGTGCCCAAGAACACTAAGGTAACCTGCCTTAATGACTACCGACCCATAGCACTCACTTCTGTAGCCATGAAGTGCTTTGAAAGGCTGGTCATGGTTCACATCAACACCATTATCCCATAAACCCACTCCAATTTGCATACCGCCCTAACAGATACACAGATGATGCAATCTCTATTGCACTCCACACTGCCCTTTCCCACCTGGACAAAAGGAACACCTATGTGAGAATGCTATTCATTGACTGCAGCTCAGCGTTCAACAGCATAGTGCCCTCAAAGCTCATCAATAAGTTAAGGACCCTGGGACTAAACACCTCCCTCTGCAACTGGATCCTGGACTTCCTGACGGTCTGCCCCCAGGGGGTAAGGGTAGGTAGCAACACATCTGCAATGCTGATCCTCATCACAGGGGCCCCTCAGGGGAGCGTGCTCAGTCCCCTCCTGTACTCCCTGTTCACTCATGACTGCACGTCCAGGCACGACTCCAACACCATCATTAAGTTTGCCGATGGCACAACAGTGGTAGGCCTGATCACCGACAACGACGAGACAACCTATGGGGAGGAGGTTAGAGACCTGTCCGTGATGTGCCAAGACAACAACCTCTCCCTCAACGTGACCAATACAAAGGGGATGATTGTATACTACAAGAAAAAGAGGATTGAGCATGCATTTTCATTGACGGGGCTGTAGTGGAGCAGGTTGAGAACTTCAAGTTCCTTGGCGTCTACATCACCAACAAACTAACATGGTCCAAACACACCAAGACAGTCGTGAAGGGGGCACAACAAAACCTATTCCCCCTCAGGAGACTGAAAACATTTGGTATGGGTCCTCAGATCCTCATAAGGTTCTACAGCTGCACCATTGAGAGCATCCTGACTGGTTGCATCACTGCCTGGTATGGCAACTGCTCAGCCTCCGACTGCAAGGCACTACAGAGGGTAGTGCGTACGGCCCAGTACATCACTGTGGCAAAGCTTCCTGCCATCCAGGACCTCTATATCAGGCGGTGTCAGAGGAAGGCCCTAAAACCGTACCGGTGCGCCAAGTCTAGGTCCAAGAGGCTTCTAAACAGCTTCTACCTCCAAGCCTTAAGACTCCTGAACATCTAATCAAATGGCTACCAGACTATTTTCATTGCCCCCCCCCCCCTCCTTTTGCACCGCTGCTACTCTCTGTTGTTATCATCCATGCATAGTCACTTTACTAACTCTACCAACATGTACATATTATCTCGATTAACTGGTGCCCCCGCACATTGACTCGTTACCGGTGCCCCCCTGTATATAGTCTCACTATTGTTATTTTCCTGTTGCTCTTTAACTTTTTAGGGTATGGGGGCAGTATTTTTGATTTCGGATAAAAAGCGTGCCCAGAGTAAACTGCCTAATACTCGGGCCCAGAGTCAAATATTTGCATATTATTAGTAGATTTGGATAGAAAACACTCTGAAGTTTCTAACACTGTTTGAATGATGTCTGTGAGTATAACAGAACTCATATGGCAGGCAAAAACCTGAGAAAAATCCAAACCAGGAAGTGTGGAAATCTGAGAATTGTAGTTCTTCTTTTGAATCCCTATCGAAACTACAGTGTCTGTGGGGTCACGTTGCACTTCCTAAGGCTTCCATTGGCTGTCAACAGCCTTCAGAAAGTTTTTTCATCATTCTCCTGTTACTGTGCAGAGGATAGTAGCTCAGTCAATGAGTGGACTGCCTATGGACAAAGGGCTTGGTGATGTGCAATTCCGCGAGCGCGCCGTTCCTTATTTTTCTCCTGGAATGAATACGCTATTGTCCGGTTGGAATATTATCGATGTTTTATGTTAAAAATACCCTAAGGATTGATTGTAAACAACGTTTGTCATGTTTCTTTGACCGGTAATGGAACATTTTGACTTTTCGTCTCTGGTACTGCACTCGCGCGTTATGCCTTTGGATAGTGATCTGAACGCACAAACAAAACGGAGGTATTTGGACATAAATATGGAATATTTTGAACAAAACAAACATTTCTTGTGGAAGTAGGAGTCCTTGGAGTGCATTCTGACGAAGATCAGCAAAGGTAAGAGAATATTTATAATACTAATTCAGAGTTTTGTTGATGCCAGAACTTGGCGGGTAGCTGTATAGCTTGCTTCGATGGCTGAGCTATGTACTCAGAATATTGAACAATGTGCTTTCTCCGTAAAGTTATTTTGAAATCTGACAAAGCGGTTGCGTCAAGGAGTAGTGTATCTATAATTCTTTCAATAACTGTTGTAAATTTTATCAACGTTTATGATGAGTATTTTTGTAAATTGATGTGCACATTCACCGGAAGTTTTGGTGGGAATACTTTTTCTGAACATCACACGCCAATGTAAAATGCTGTTTTTGGATATAAATATGAACTTTATCGAGCAAAACATACATGTATTGTATAACATGAAGTCCTATGAGTGCCATCTGATGAAGATCATCAAAGGTTAGTGAATATTTTAGCTGTACTTTTGTTTTTTGTGATGCATGTCCTTGCTTGGAAAATGGCTGTGTGGATTTTCTTGTGAAGTTTATGTCCTAACATAATCTAATTTTATGCTTTCGCCGTAAAGCCTTTTTGAAATCGGACAATGTGGTTAGATTAACGAGAGTCTTATCTTTAAAATGGTGTAAAATAGTTGATTCTTTCAGAGAATGAAATTATGAGATTTTTGCTGTTTTGTATTTCGCGCCATGCTATTTCACTGGCTGTTGAATAGTGTGGGACGGTCACGTCCCACCTAGCCCAGATAAATTACTTGTTACTTTTATTTCTTATTCATATTTTTTAATTTGTAATTTTTTTAACTGTGTTGTTGGTTAAGAGCTTGTAAGTAAGTGAGGTTTACTACACCTGTTGTATTCAGCATTTCACTGTAAGGTCTACTACACCTGTTGTATTTGGTGCGTGTGACTAATAAAATTTGATTTGATTTGCGAAATTATTATTTCATTTTATAATATAGGACAAAACACACATCACAGCAAGAGAGAGACAACACAACACTACATAAAGAGAGACCTAAAACAACAACATAGCAAGGCAGCAACACATGACAAAACAGCATGTTAGCAACAGAACATGGCAGCACCACAACATGGTAGCAGCACAAAACATGGTACAAACATTATTGGGCACAGACAACTTATTTATTTATTTTTATTTCACCTTTATTTAACCAGATAGGCCAGTTGAGAACAAGTTCTCATTTACAACAACACAAAGGGCAAGAAGGTAGAGACAACAATACATCGCACAAAGCAGCCACAACTGTCAGTAAGAGTGTCCATGATTGAGTGTCCGCTATGTTACGTCTAGTCTATGAGACCAGGCTTGCTATCCACATAGCCTACTTTAAACTTCCTTCCCAGACATCAAGGCCTGCTGTAACCCTGTAGCACCTGTAGCCCGTCTAAACTTAACCACGCTGTCTCTCAGTCATTCCTATCGCCTGTGACTCAAACATGGCTTCGCAGCTTTGAACTCTTTAGTGCACTTTAAACTCACCATCACCAGATCCATGTAGATACATGGCTCTGACCACCACCATCGTCAGGCTTTGAAGTGTCCTGAATCACCAGTGAACCGTGCCCATCTTCAGACTCTCCGGACAACACCACTTCTCCCCTCTCCATTAGCCATTAAGGCCATAAAGGATTTAGAGTGTTTGTGTTTATGGATCTGGGTGTCAGTCGACTGTCTGTCTGTGAGTTTGTGTCTGTGCATGCGTGAGTGTGTGTGTGAGTGCGTGAGTGTGAGTGTGTGTGTGTGCATGTTTTTGTGTGCGTGCCTGTGTATGTGTGTGCATGCTTGCGTGTGTGCTTGTGTGTGTTTAGGATCCATCAGCTGCTTCCGGAAGTTCAAAGGGCCACACCACCACTACCAGGTTCATCTCCATTAATATTAACTGTGGGGTGATGTCATCTGTCTGGTCTCTGAGTGCCTGGCTGGATGTGATTAGAGGCTAGCTGGGCCGGAGCTTCTTTAGTGTCTTTTTTTACCTATCTGTGGTTTAATGGACAGACATTTACACTGCTTGTCTTTGTTGTCCTCTCCCTCTCCTCTCCTCTCCTCACCTCTCCTCTCCTCTCCTCTCCTCTCCTCTCCTCTCTTTATCTCCTCTCCTCTTCTCCTCCCTCCTCTCCTCTCTTCATCCCCTCTCCTCCTCTCCTTCTCTCCTCCTCTCCTCTTCTCTTCCTCTCCCTCTCCTCCTCTCCCCTCTTCTCTCAGGCCGACGCTGCAAAAAAAGAGCTGCTTCTCTTTGCTTCCCTCACCTGACAGCTGGATGTTCAGAGGGGTAAGTGGTTTACAATGTTATGTCTATTGTTAGTCAGCATCCGAATAGGGTTGTGTGTTTGGTCTGTGTGTTATTGCATGGTAAGATATGGTAGACAGGACCAGAGCCTTCTAGTTGGAATATATCCAAAGCCTTATATATTTGGAATATATTTGGAATATATTTGGAATATTACAATTTTAGCCTCTTTGGATGTGACTTCAGCTTTACCATGTTCACGTGGTGGCTGTAGGTCAGTTAGCTCAGGTCAGAGAGGCTGCCTATTTGAGGTCCTAGTAGCTGGAGGACTCCTGTCAATCAATGTAAACAGATCCTGTTCTGTGCTGCCTATCCTGTCCATGGCTTCTGGCCTCAGCTCAGTTCCCCCTCCTGCACATTGCTCTGACGCTAGCGCTGTGACAGAGACGGGGTCGGTTGGGCGAGCAGACAGTGAGTCTGGTGGTTGGAACAGCCAACACAAACAAGGCCAGCGGCTGGCACCTCGCTGGCATCTCACACCCAGAGATGAGCACTGGAATCCTGGACTGATTCAGTCGCTGGAGAGGAAAACAGAGCCCTGGCCTGACTTCCTTTCTTAGGTTAGATCACAACACTGTCAGTCTACTCTGCTGCATCAGAATTTTGTTGAAGATGAAAGTTTGTTTGAAATATCAGTATTTTATTGTAAAACCAACACGTTTTGGCAAATGCCTTTATTTGGGTCTGAAGCGTCTGAATGTTGTGTTGCACTTCAAGACTTTAAAGTTGTAAATATTCCAGATATTTCAGCTGGAGCCACGGCAACTGTAGATATAGATATCAAACACGTTTTATTACTTATTTTCTTCAGTAATTACTGAGTTCTTACGTGTTTCTTAATATATCATTCATGTAACATGAAAAGAACAACCCTGCTGGTGCCAAGTGGACCTATAACATTCTGGGGTCCTTTAGAATGTCGTCCAAGCACAGACCAGCACACTACTTTGGCTGTATTTCATTGCAGTTGCTTTTGATTGCATGACGTTTTTATTTGTGTTTGTGTGATTAAAACTGTCACAACAGTGACTGGTTTACATTGGCAGTGAGTGGATGCTTGATGGTATCAGATTGAAGCCTTATTGTCAGTGATTGTGCCAGGAAAGCACAGTGTCTTGTAAGGATAGAGGGTTGGTTTGTCTGGGAATGGGAGCGTGTGTGGCGGAGGAGGCAAAACACGAACAGGTTTCCAAAAAAGGACTTTGCCCAAATACAATGCTTCAGACACACACAGCCAGACCATTTACAGCAACCAATCTATCTTCTGCACTCTGGAGAATTTTCCAAAACAACTGCTTCTGGCTTTTTCTTCTGTCGAAATGTGCTGTTTGTTTCTAAAGAATTAAAGGTATTAATATAGGAAACATCTAGCTAGTTACACTTAACAAAAATATGAATGCAACATGCAACAATTTCAAAGATTTTACTGAGTCACAGTTCATATAAGGAAATCAGTAAATTTACATGGTCAACAGTGGCCTAGAGTTGATATTTCTAACATGGATTTCACATGGCTGAGAATAGAGATATGCATCTGTTGGTCACAGATACCCCCCCAAAAAAGGTGGGGGCGTGGATCAGAAAACCAGTCAGTATCTGGTGTGACCTCCTTTTGCCTCATCTCCTTCGCATAGAGTTGATCAGGCTGTTGATTGTGGCCTGTGGAATGTTGTCCCACTCCTCTTCAATGGCTGTGTGAAGTTGCTGGATATTGGTGGGAACTGGAATAAGCTGTTGTACACATCGATCCAGAGCATCTCAAACATGCTCAATGGGTGATATGTCTGGTGAGTATGCAGGCCTTGGAAGAACTGGGACATTTTCAGCTTACAGGAATTGTGTACAGATCCTTGTAACATGGGGCCGTACATTATCATGCTGAAACATGAGGTGATGGCAGCAGATGAATGGCACGACAATGGGCCTCAGGATCTCATCACGGTATCTCTGTGTATTCAAATTGCCATTGATACACTGCAATTCTGTTCGTTGTCCGTAGGTTATCCCTGCCCATACCATAACCCCACCGCCACCATGGTGCACTCAGTTCACGATGTTGACATCAGCAAACCGCTCGCCCACACAACGCCATACACGCTGTCTGCCATCTGCCAGGTACAGTTGAAACCGGGATTCATCCATGAAGAGTACACTTCTCCAGCGTGTCAGTAGTCATCGAAGGTGAGCAGTAACACATTGAAGTCGGTTACGACGACGAACTGCAGTCAGGTCAAGACCCTGGTGTGAACGATGAGCACGCAGATGAGCATCCCTGAGACGGTTTCTGACAGTTTGTGCAGAAATTCTTCAGTTGTGCAAACCCACATTTTCATCATCAGGTGGCTGGTCTCAGATGATCCTGCAGGTTAAGAAGCCAGATGTGGAGGTCCTGGGCTGGCGTGGTTACACGTGGTCTGTGATTGTGAGGGTATTGGGCATACTGCTAAATTCTCTAAAACGACATTGTAGGCGGCTTATGGTAAAGAAATGAACATTAAATTCTCAGCTCTGGTGGATATTCCTGCAGTCAGGATGCCAATTGCACGCTCCCTCAAAACTTCAGACGTCTGTGGCATTGTGTTGTGTGACAAAACTGCACATTTTAGAGTGGCCTTTTATTGTTCCAACACAAGGTGCACCTGTGTAATGATCATGCTGTTTAATCAGATTCTTGATATGCCACCACTGTCAATGTGGATGGATTATCTTAGCAAAGGAGAAATGCTCACTAACAGGGATGTAAACAAATTTGTGGCAAATATTTGAGAGAAATAAGCTTTTTTGTGCATATGGAACATTTCTGGGACTTTTTATTTCAGCTCATGAAACATGGGACCAACACTTTACATGTTGGGTTTATATTTGTGTTCAGTGTAGTTAGCACAAGGGCATATGGAGCACATTCCAAATAAATGATCAGAAGGCATTTACCCTCGCCTTATGCTAGCTAGCGTATAGTTCTTTGGCATTACTATTCACTGACACTCTTTTTTTGGAACCTACAACAAAACACTTTGTCAACTGAACTGAAAAGGGCTTGGTTTCCCTTTTGCTTGTCATTGTGTAATTTCAACAGGGCAGGCCACCCCTGGGACACACACACACACCAAGCTGACCAATTTGTCTTTGTGTTTTTCCTCGCTCGAGGCTGGCTGCGGGGTCACAGCCAAGTTGAGTGTGAATTAAATACAAAAGCATTAGCCACTACTCTGAGCGATGCTGTATCTATCTCAAGCAAAAGTCCTGACGAGAGATTACGATAAGGTATCCTATCTAAACACTGTACCAGGAACAGCTGCTTTCCTTCTGCCAGCAGTAGTTAGCTGTATAGTTGTTTAAATAAGCTGAATCATAGTGGAGGAATGAGCTTCTCTGTCTGGTCTGGTCTGGTTCTTCATTATGCCAGTGACTCTCACTACAGACTCTCAAAACCTCCTTTGTAATAATTATCCACTACTTACTTTGATTTACATGTTTTGAGTGTCTTGGATTTACGTTTACTATGTTACGTGTAGTCTATGAGACCAGGCTGGCCGTCCACAAAGTATACTTTTTTTTATACTATTTCTGTAAGTATGTGGTGAATTTTCAAAACTCTTAGTACAAAAGTCCAAACTGGTAACACTTGTAACATGTATATTTTATTGTGCATTCATTTTGTTTGGAGACATCTTTCACCACACAACACTTTATCCAAAATATACATGTACTGTGAAATACCATGAGAACATTGATCACCAAAACACAACATAATGATATCGTCTCAATGTAGTTGTTTAAGCAACCAGTTCATCCAATAGCAAAACATACAAGATACCTGTTTCAAAATTGCCCTTTCAATGTATGCAAAAGTACTGCAAATTACAGAACATTGTATTGTTTTCAAATTAGGCAATACACTTGCACAACCCATCAAAATTGACCCATCAAAAATGTTCATGTTTATCCCATTTGTGATCAAAGGTGTGATCATTGAAGACATCTTTCCAATTATTGATGCAAAAAATAAATGTATTGTTTAGATATATTTACAACATACAGTTGGCGTATTGTAATCAAATGAAACAAATGAAATGAATGAAAGAAACACAATGTTCAGCAGGCGTTAGTTTGCGTCGAGCCTGGCTTGAGAATTTGGCCATTGGGTCTCATCTACATGGCAGTAAATGTCCTCATTTTTCATGTCCCTTTAGTGAAAAACCTTTTGCCATAGAGAATCCAAACCTGACTTCAATCTGGATTGATGTCATTGCATGCCTCATCCATGACCTGAAGGAGAATGGTACGCTCGTAGGGATGGAGAACCTTCCGCCTGTATTGTTATCATGTATTGTAATTTACAGTATTGTATTGTAATGATATATTGTAGTTGTCCTGTCTGGCTAAGTTATTAAGAGCATGGAACTAGCAACACCAGAGTGGTGAGTTCTATTCTCACCGGGGTAATATACAAATGTACTGCATGTGGACTCACTGTTGCCACTTTGGACAAAAACACCTGCTACGTAAATGGCATATATTATGCTACTACAGTACTGTATTGGCCAATGCAACTTTAGTGAAGCAGTGTGACCCCCCCCCCAATCAGAAAGACCAGAGCAACTTCATGTTTGATACATGTTTACTGTATAGCGGATGCATTACATTTACGATCTCGTCAATATCAGATACAAAAACAAATCATAATAGTCCTAGTAGTACATTACAGTATCATATCATACTTTATATGTTTATCATTTACAAACATACATTTTCACTATGTAGTTCTCAAAATCTGTAGTAGACAAAAAACAGTTTAAAATCTGTAGTAGACAAAACCAGTTTAAAATCCAGGGGTTTACCAAATGGTTATGTGATTATCAATTAATTAGAGATTTACCAAATGGTTATGTGATTATCCATTAAGAGCAATCGGATTAAGTAATAGTAAAATGTATTTAACAAACGAGAAGAAAATCATAACAAAAGTAATGTGTGCATTACAATGTTAAAACCAATTACTTTATATGAACATGTATTGCAATGTGAAACGGGTAAGTTTGGTGAAAAAGGGAATGGATGATTGTGTGTGTGTGTTGTAGTCAATTGAAAATGTGCTTTGAGTTTTGAAACAACTGCCTTTTTGATGATCTGTTTGGAGTTTTGTACTAAGCGTTGGAAAATGCAACACATCCTTGTGTAAATTGCACCTAAGCGCTAGAAAAAAACTGTATTAGCAATTTGAAGCTATTAAAATCTTTCACTTTGATGGTGAACATTTGTGGGGGAAGGGGGAGGCTTTGGAGGACAGTTAATTTACATGATTTATTTTAGTTAAAAACCAATTTCTTTCGGCGTATAGCCCCCATTGGTGTACTTTTTGATAATTAAATGTCCTGTTCACTCTCACAGTACCATTAGCCCCTACAATGTCTCGTGATCTGAAGGATGTACATCATCATGGTATACAGTAAGTATCCTCACTTGAAGACACAGGGTGGGATGAAGACAGCTGTGTAAGTGGTTGACTATGTACCTCCATAGAGACTGGCTGACAGGGTATGTTTTATTTCAGTCTTTCCTTGCTCCTGGTACAGAACAGCACAGAACATGGGAGTAGTCCTCCCTACCTCCCTGTATCCTACCTCCCTCTTTCTGTCTGTCTGTTATTTCATAGCAGGGAGAGCTGGAGGGAAGATGATGCCGTTTTCCACTCATCAACTCACTCTGACTTGTTTTCCGATTTGTTAGCCACATAACACATTTACATCCAAATGTATTAGTAGTGCATAGTTCATACACTAAATACAAATGACTATTCATGATTATTCATAATATAATGAGTTACAATAAATCATTATGAAGTGTTGCTATCTTCTTTGTCCCAACACAACACTGTATCAAGTTTCAAGTTTTATTAATCATATTTATTTATCTCCAGGGTATGAACGTTCTGTTCCTTCAACCTGGAGATCAGGTTTAGAGGCTACAACTGCGGTCCCAAATGTCACCCCTATTCCCTACATAGTGCACTAGAGAATAGGGTGCCATTTATGTTCACTGCTGTTCTCACCAACTCTCTCCTCCACCATTTAAACTGACACTGAGTTCTAAAGCAACCTGTTCTGGCTAAAGGTTGCACCATTTCCCAATAAATAGCTGAGTTTGTACAATTTGTTACATTTTTCCTCTCATTTTAGTGTTATCGGAACTTTGTTCGCCTGACACATTGGTTTTCCCTGTTCCTATGAGTGTAATAAAGACTATTGAATGCTACCATATACAGTACCAGTCAAAAGTTTGGACACACATACTCATTCAAGGGTTTTTCCTTATTTTTACTCATTTCTACATTGTAGAATAATAGTGAGGATATCAAACTATGAAATAACACATATGGAATCATGTAGTAACCAAAAAAAGTGTTAAACAAATCAAAATATATTTTATATTTGAGATTCTTTAACGTAGCCATCCTTTGCCTTGATGACAGCTTTGCACACTCTTGGCATTCTATGTGTTATTTCAAAGTTTTGATGTCTTCACTATTATTCTACAATGCAGAAAAGAGCACAAATAAAGAAAAACCCTTGAATGAGTATGTGTGTCAAAACGTTTGACTGGTACTGTACTTCATTGCAACGTTTCAACCGGAGTTAACTGGGTGCAGTGATCTATTTTTCTCTAAGGATTTCTTTCCCCATGTGGAATTCCACCTGGGCGACGTGTGCAGTCTGGAGTTGGCAGCCACTGGTCGAGAGTCAGGCTCTACCTGGCACTTCCTGAAATCTTTTGCACCCTGCACCTGGATAATTGCTAGCTGTGTGTGTGCGTGTGTGTGTGTCTGTCTGTCTGTCTGTCTGTCTGTCTGTCTGTCTGTCTGTCTGTCTGTCTGTCTGTCTGTCTGTCTGTCTGTCTGTCTGTCTGTCTGTCTGTCTGTCTGTCTGTCTGTCGCTGTCTCTGTCTCTGTCTCTGTCTGTGTCTGTGTCTGTGTCTGCATGCGTGTGTGTGTGTGTGTTCACTACAGTTGAACTGTGTGGACCTGTTGTTTGTCCTTCTCCTAACTTTTAGAGTAACTTGCGGCAAATCTGGAAAATATTCTTGTAATCTTGGACCACAAGACTAGGACAACATGATAACATGTTGCTTCCAGTGAGGGTATCTAATGTTGTGGTCTAGCCTATACACTTTGTCAGCTATAGCATTAGCTCAAAAATCTACAAAATCTCATATTGATCAGCAAACACCTTGAGTGAGGTTTTCAGACAGGAATTGGATTGAAGCATTTAATATATATATATATATATATATATATATATATATATATATATATATAATTCTAGTGAATGCAGAATATCGATCAACACAAGAACGTTTTCAACTTGTGAAACATAAAACAAATGAATGAAATAAAACATTTTGGATTGAAGCATAAAGTAACAGTAGGTCAATGCGGCGACATCCTTAATGCTAATTACAGTTGGGGTTATTCAAATAGAACTTGTACTGCAGTTCGTAAAACACTTCAAAGTGGATGAAAGTGCACCTTCAGGGGCATATTTCAGACATGTATTTTATAACATGAGTTATTGTCAGATGACTACTACTGAACTTAATTTGTGGTGTCACCCTCAGTGTATCTTGCTGCAGCAAGCAGGTATTTTGAGAAAGTCACTCTTTACTGCTCCAAACTGTAGGCTATAAATCAGCTATACATGTTCTTGTTTTATCTTGTCTCAAGATGGTTTATGTAATCCACACGTACTTAAGTAATACACAGTTACACAGTGCATGTTTTTCGGACATATTTTCTTAAAGTTAAAGGTATAGTCTCAACCACTGTCGTCTTGAGGACTTCAGTCTTAGCTCTTTGTTATGCCCCCCCCCCCCCCCCCCCGCATTCAGGAAATACAGGAAATGCTTCCAGGAAGTTGTGACTCACTGTAGCGTCTTAGATTCCTGTTAGTTTCCTGTTAGCTTCCTGTTCTCACAAGCAACACTCTGTTAGGTGAACAACATCCTGTCATACACCTCCTGTACTGTAGGTAGTTAACTAAATACTTTACCATCCACTGCACAGTTGTTTCTTTCCCAAATTTGGGCAATGTTGTTATCAGGTTATCTGTGTCACCAGGGCTGGAATGACGAGTGATTGAAAGAAAACATTTATTCATTCCCATAAGGGAAATACATTGAATTTGATATGGAGTAAGATGTTCACATTGAATGTGATGGTAAACATTGGTTTGCAGGCTATAAAAGTATTTCACACTGTCACACATTTCTAACAGCATGGATTTTTTTCAGTGGAAATAAAGCTTTTAAGGCATGTAGTACTGCCAGTTCTTTATTGACCTCAGTAATGGGTGTGAGAAGTGGGCCACAGAACCTAATGGTCGTGAGGAGAGGGCAATAGCACTGCACCCCTAATATTGCTCTCTTTATCTGTGGCCAGAGACTGCATTGTCTGTCAGGCCGAGAGGTAGCAGGGCAGGAGGGTGGGCGGTGCACTAACTTTTCGGGCGAGAAGAAGAAAAAAACTGTGTGGTCTGTCGGCCTTTGTGACTCGTCAGGCCCGATATAGCATCAGCTCAGTTACTCCTCTCGCTACATCCTGTTGTGAAGCACCACGACTCGGCCTCGTCTGGCTGTCGCTCATGCATGGGGCTCTCTCTCTATCACACACTCAAACAGACACAGGCACATACGCACCTCCGTGGACCCTGTGTGTGAAGAGCAAGCTGGATGTGAGACCCTTGTTTCCTGGGCTAGCAGGGGAGCAGACTAGATCTGAGTCTGTGTGACCTGGGCTATCTGAAGAACGGGCTGGATCTGGGCTAGCAGTGGCCCTCAGTGGGAAAGGAAACCGTTAACGTGACTCTGGGGAGCAAACCGGCTCAGGGGTCCCTCATGATGGGGTGTTGTCTGTTTGTGCATCAGAAGGTGAGTAAGAGGAGAGGTCTTATAGGTACCAACCCTGCTCTGGAGGATAGTTATAGTGAGAGTCCTACCAGCGCTGCTCTGGAGGATAGTTATAGTGAGAGAGTCCTACCAACCCTGCTCTGGAGGATAGTTATAGTGAGAGTCCTACCAGCGCTGCTCTGGAGGATAGTTATAGTGAGAGAGTCCTACCAACCCTGTTCTGGAGGATAGTTATAGTGAGAGTCCTACCAGCGCTGCTCTGGAGGATAGTTATAGTGAGAGAGTCCTACCAACCCTGCTCTGGAGGATAGTTATAGTGAGAGTCCTACCAGCGCTGCTCTGGAGGATAGTTATAGTGAGAGAGTCCTACCAACCCTGCTCTGGAGGATAGTTATAGTGAGAGAGTCCTACCAGCGCTGCTCTGGAGGATAGTTATAGTGAGAGAGTCCTACCAGCCCTGCTCTGGAGGACAGTTATAGTGAGAGAGTCCTACCAGCCCTGCTCTGGAGGATAGTTATAGTGAGAGAATCCTACCAACCCTGTTCTGGAGGATAGTTATAGTGAGAGAGTCCTACCAACCCTGCTCTGGAGGATAGTTATAGTGAGAGAGTCCTACCAACCCTGCTCTGGAGGACAGTTATAGTGAGAGAGTCCTACCAACCCTGCTCTGGAGGACAGTTATAGTGAGAGAGTCCTACCAGCCCTGAAATGACCATGTCTTTTATATTTTTCTGTTTCAGCCTGCATTACAAGTTAAGCGATAGTTGAATTGCAAAACCTGTTGGAAGCCAAAATATTTATTGTCTCAAGGTATAATATTCTTTATTCAATTTTGAACATCCTCTGTAATGTATTAGTAGGTTATGCAAAAAAAAAATGGCATTGTCCAAGCACACACTACTTACTACCTTTTAGGACAGACCTGTCACATATTAGTGACATGAACAGGTCTTCACAACATCCTCTGGTCTGGAGGAAACAGAGGTAGTTTCACTGTATAGTCAAACAGAGAGCTAGTCACCATCTGTTGTGTCCCCATGCACTCAATGATCTGTATGATAAGGTGTGTGTGTGTGTGTGTGTGGGAAGACTCGTCACCTGTCACTCTTTACACAAAGTGTTACATGTTCCCTGGACCGGCTACACCTGCTGTGTCTCTAGAGCAAAGACGTGCCTTAATGTGAACTAGGCTGAGTGAATATAAACTAGTGAAACGTTTTGAAGCTAACACGTTCTTTATGTATGATTCTTTCTACGGGAAGAAAAGTATTTATTTTTACCTGGTGTTGGTCTACGAGATGGGGGCTGGGGGTTATAGAGCTTGGGAAGTTGCACTGGAAAAGGGCAGGGGGTTGGTGATGGAGAAGGGAAGGGGGTTGGTGATGGAGAAGGGAAGGGGGTTGGTGATGGAGAAGGGAAGGGGGTTGGTGATGGAGAAGGGAAGGGGGTTGGTGATGGAGAAGGGCAGGGGGTTGGTGATGGAGAAGGGAAGGGGGTTGGTGATGGAGAAGGGCAGGGGGTTGGTGATGGAGAAGGGCAGGGGGTTGGTGATGGAGAAGGGAAGGGGGTTGGTGATGGAGAAGGGAAGGGGGTTGGTGATGGAGAAGGGAAGGGGGTTGGTGATGGAGAAGGGAAGGGGGTTGGTGATGGAGAAGGGAAGGGGGTTGGTGATGGAGAAGGGAAGGGGGTTGGTGATGGAGAAGGGAAGGGGGTTGGTGATGGAGAAGGGAAGGGGGTTGGTGATGGAGAAGGGCAGGGGGTTGGTGATGGAGAAGGGAAGGGGGTTGGTGATGGAGAAGGGAAGGGGGTTGGTGATGGAGAAGGGAAGGGGGTTGGTGATGGAGAAGGGAAGGGGGTTGGTGATGGAGAAGGGAAGGGGGTTGGTGATGGAGAAGGGAAGGGGGTTGGTGATAGAGAAGGGAAGGGGTTTGGTGATGGAGAAGGGAAGGGGTTTGGTGATGGAGAAGGGAAGGGGGTTGGTGATGGAGAAGGGAAGGGGGTTGGTGATGGAGAAGGGAAGGGGGTTGGTGATGGAGAAAGGAAGGGGTTTGGTGATGGAGAAGGGAAGGGGGTTGGTGATGGAGAAGGGAAGGGGGTTGGTGATGGAGAAGGGAAGGGGGTTGGTGATGGAGAAAGGAAGGGGTTTGGTGATGGAGAAGGGAAGGGGGTTGGTGATGGAGAAGGGAAGGGGGTTGGTGATGGAGAAGGGAAGGGGTTTGGTGATGGAGAAGGGAAGGGGGTGGTGATGGAGAAGGGAAGGGGGTGGTGATGGAGAAAGGAAGGGGTTTGGTGATGGAGAAGGGAAGGGGGTGGTGATGGAGAAGGGAAGGGGGTGGTGATGGAGAAGGGAAGGGGGTGGTGATGGAGAAGGGAAGGGGGTGGTGATGGAGAAGGGAAGGGGTTTGGTGATGGAGAAGGGCAGGGGGTTGGTGATGGAGAAGGGCAGGGGGTTGGTGATGGAGAAAGGAAGGGGTTTGGTGATGGAGAAGGGAAGGGGGTTGGTGATGGAGAAAGGAAGGGGTTTGGTGATGGAGAAGGGAAGGGGGTTGGTGATGGAGAAGGGAAGGGGGTGGTGATGGAGAAGGGAAGGGGGTGGTGATGGAAATGGTGACAAGGGGTGATGCTGCTGAGTTGTTGACTCCAGACTTCATCATACTATCCATGTCAGAATGTCTCTGCAAACTAACTGTATATATATCAATATTTCAATATAGATCTGTCACTCAAATGTTAATGAAGAAATTTTAATCGTAAGATAAAGCTCTATGTAAAGTTTCACTATTATTTGGAAGTGAATCTTTCAGTTCCATGAACTATGACGGGTTTCCTCTCAGTCGAACCAGTTGTGTTTCTCTGAATGCTTAATAAGATTTCAAAAAATGATGACCTGGAGTAGTCAGTTTACCGGAAGACATTTACTCCAGAAACTACGGTGAAACTAAGGGCGCCAGTCATTTCCTATTAAGAAAAGTTTTTTCATCATGTGTAACATACATTCTCACTCATCATTATTCATGATCCATTCAGGACTATCCGTAATCATGGTAGCATCCACATTCATTTAGAAGTGTTTAGAAACATATTCTATTGTTATTTACAATAAAAGTGACTCCAAAATTAAATAAATTTCTATTGGGCACAAAATAATCTGAAACACAACCAAATCAAACAGCAAATGCATCCAACAAGTTTGTAGAGCCGCAAGCTTAATGGAATCATTGCGCACTGGGAACATGGGACCAAATGCTACATTTTGACTACTTTAATACACATGAAATTGTCCCAATACTTTTGGTCCCCTAAAATGGGGGACTACGTACAAAAAGTGCTGTCATTTTTTACTGAACTAACCTCATAGGCATTGTATCATTTTAAATCCAAAGTGCTGGAGTACAGAGCCAAAACAACAACAAAATGATCAAGGTCCCAATACTTTTGGAGCTCACTGTAAGTGTTTAGATACGTCTGTGCTACCAAGACTATTTGCATAGTCTCCGTTGGAGTGTGTTGTGATGTTCTGTTTTACAGTAGGAAGGATGTGTCATTGTCGTGTTCAGCTCAGCTCCCGAAAATATGTGTGCATCTGTGGAGACGTTGTGGAGACAATACACAAGCTTTGTGGAGAGATTTTTGTGCAGACAAACTCTCCGTTGTTTCAGGCCAAATATACATCAGTTGTACAACCTGTGTGTACCGTGTTGTACTGAGTTCACATACATAATCCATCTTTCTCTCTGTGCTTCCTGTGTTCCATTACATACATTGTTCAACTGCTCTCCCTGACCTCAGAGAAGCCCTGGTAGCCAAGCTGGAGAACACTTGTTGTCATGGAAATTAAACTGTTATAGGGCAACAATAATAACACACTACAGCCTGTGGAGAATACAATGCCAAGGAGAAGGAAACAGCGGATGGAATCCATTTAGACTAACTGCTGCTAGGCCTGTAAATATAGCAGCCTAGTTTATCTACTAAAATGGTTGGGGAAGAGCCAACTATTAAGTGCACCAATGATTGGCTTAATGTATGCTGGATTTCTGTTAGCCTTAGGCATATGCATGCTTCATTCCTATCAAAACTCTAAATCGGAGTATAAAAAATATAGAAAGAGTCTGTACCTCTTCTTCTCACTGGTCTCATAGCCTCCATATAGAAAGAGGGTGTGCCTCTTCTTCTCACTGGCCTCATAGCCTCCATATAGAAAGAGGCTGTACCTCTTCTTCTCACTGTCCTCATAGCCTCCATACCTTCATTTAACCTGTATCAATCACAAAAGACCCTAAAGGTTAGAAACCTCTTTTGGTTTTCACAGGTCAACCTGTAGCTTAGCAACTGTGTGAGGTAGTAAATTACTTTAATTCAGTTGCTCTCATGTTACTTAACTTCAATGGTCTCCCTAAAACTCACCCTTTGTGTTGTTATTGTGTGTTTACAGAAGAAGAGGAAACAGATGAGGGATGTGGACTCTCTCAGCCTGTGCAGCCTGGACATCAACGTGAGTACAGATTCATCTCAGAACACTGGATTTGTCTTCACCCCTCCTTTTCCACTCTATCGCTATCTCTCTGACATTAACTTGTTAGGACCATCTTAACCACCATCTTTGACTTATGGTCCCTCAGTTCTTACCTTTGTACGGTAGCTCCCCAGCTCCCATCTCTCCTCCCCTTACCGGTAAGTGATATTCTAAATTGGTGATAATAGGTGATTGAACAACACTGTTCAGGAGGGAGAACTCTCTGTCTCTCCCCTACCCCTCCCCTCTCTTTCTCTCTCTCCCTCTCTCTTTTTCTCTCTCTCCCTCTCTCTCTTTCTCTCTCTCCCTCTCTCTCTTTCTCTCTCTCCCTCTCTCTTTTTCTCTATGATCTGTGTGATGCAGACAACAACTTGCTTTTCTCTCTGGTCATTACGAGACTCTCTGCTTCCCTAAAGGTCAGGCCATTTCCAGGCCTATTTCTATCTCTTAAGGTCCGTGCTACCTAGACCCTTTAGTGAATACAGAAGTAATAGCTGGGTATTTATAAAACTGACTGTCAACATTTTGTTCTCCTTGGTTGGGCCAATGCTAAAATGCTGAAGTACCGTACAATGCTATTGGCGCTTTGGCTGGACATTCATGGACATTATTTGGCAGCCAAGTCCAAATTCTTAGCTAACAGCATACAACCACAACAACGTCAATTGCTACGAAGCTGTACTTTCAAAGACAAGACTGAAGAAACCTTGACACTCCAGACAGTGTGTAGCTCAGTCAAAGAACAAAATAGTTTTGGGTGGTGTCAGGAAAAAATGCTTCATGGCATCAGTGATAAGTTACAGTACAGTATATGCCTTGAACTTGTGTTGGCTGTTGGCTGTTTCCACAGAATACATTGAGCGTGTCCAAACACAAAACCAACCATGTAGAATCTGCTTCAACGTGTTTTACTACTTAGCTCCTCTTTAAAGTGTAGAGGCAGCAGATCTGGGTGATAATGGAAGCTGTGAGTGTATCTGGGTGGGGTGTCCGTTGATTGACAGGTCCAGAACTGGCGAAGACAGATCTGGGTGTGGGATGGATGAGGTCAGATGTGAGGTGGAACTGTTGTGTTTGAATGCAGAGCATTGTGATTTTACTGTCTTTGTCCGACCATTGTTTTTAAAACAGCACTCCTCCCTTTACCGTTTTTAAAATGATATAAATCAGGTTGTAAAGTCAGACAGAAATAGGAAACGTTTCTCCATGGAATTATTGTTTATTTTAGATACAAACGGTTTCTAATAGATCCGATCTATATTTGGATTATCTTGTAACATTTCATTGTGTTATTATCTTTAAACTTGTTATTATCTGTCAAACTTGTTTTCAGTATTCTAGTCAACACATTCATTACCTACTATTATTAAGGTTTTATTTTTTAATTCATACATTTTTATTCAAGAGCACATCAATGATAAGTACTAAACTATTCTTTTAGGAGTTTACGGCCAGGCCATGTCCTGTGTAATGTAATCTAGCCCCGTGTTAGTTTGACTGGAGTCCATGTCAAGCAGAGTGCAGGACTGGGCAGGACCGGGCAGGACCAGAGCTTGAGCCAGGACAGGGCTAGATCTAGGACCAGGGCTACAGCCAGGGGTAAGGGTAGGGAGGTGATGTGGTGCCACGTGCCTGTTTGGCCTGTGTTCAGCAGTGTGACTGACTGACTGGTCGGCTCACACAATGGCCCGGCCTCGTATCGACAAGGCCAAGCCTCTGCTGGCAGGGGACCACTGGAAAAGGAGGCCAACTATTGTTTCTCACTGCTGTTCCTTCTGCTGAGGAACCTATTGATCGCTATCAAGCGACTCAACGGTAAATCTACAATAACAATAACATGCTGTGGATTGTCGTAATAGGCTGTACACTCATTAACGATAGCAGGGCCAGATGGGATGTGTGCACTGCTGGAGCTAGGAACACAAGCATTTCGCTACACCCGCAACAACATCTGCTAAATATGTGTAATACAATTTGATTAGATTTTTTTTATTTGATTTGATGCTTCTAAACCAAAGCCACGTGTATTCCACATAGGACGCTCCTCTCTATTTATAGGAGTCTTGTTGTAACAAAAAATGATGTTGATAAAACGGATAAGCGCACCCCCGTGGAAGCTTTCTTGATGCTTCCCCGAATTGCTACAACATGTAGAACTTTGCTACAAACTTTATTTGCAGGGTTCAACAACAGCACATGTCAGGGATCTTGTTCTGTAGATCTGTGCATCCAGATCATAGCTAGATATGTGAAAGGTATTCATTCAACCACTCTTTGAGGAAAATGGCAAATGTCTTAGTTGTTGATTTGACCCTAATCTCGTGTTGCTACACTACCAAGTCCGGTTTTCACTCGGCTATTGGAATGAACGTGAGACATCCAGAAATGGAGGTTAATCTGGGGGCCCACCTGTAAGTAACAACTCGGCACAATTTAGTATTCTGTCTAAATCTGACTAATCCAGCATGAGAATAGTTTCATCTGGATTTGAGGACTACCACATTAATGGCATTGATTCTTGGAACTGGCTGCCCACTCACCACAGGACACAACCACACAGCAAGACTAATGAGACGATTAAAGTATTCAATCTGGACCAAATACAACCCATTTATTCTGAGCTAAACATGGCCTCTTAAAGGGAAACGTCGTATTCATCATCTCCAGCACCACAACATCAACATACATTATGTGAAAATGGCGCGTTTCTATGTTCTGTAGTAAAAAAGATAGAGGACGATGACATCGTCAACCAATTAGTAGGCAATTGGTAGTCAATTAGTAGGCATTGCCTCCTCAAATGGTTAAAATCACATGAAGCACACAGATGATGTCATTGGAAACACATCTTCCTCTATCTTATTTACTACAAAATATATAAACGCGCCATTTTCACATACACTACATGATCAAAAGTATGTGGACACCTGCTCGTCGAACATCTCATTCCAAAATCCTGGGCATTAATATGGAGTTGGTTCCCCCCTTTACTGCTATAACAGCCTCCACTCTTCTGGGAAGGCTTTCCACTAGATGTTGGAACATTGCTGAGGGGACTTGCTTCCATTCAGCCACAAGAGCATTAGTGAGGTCGGGCACTGATGTTGGCCGATTAGGCCTGGGGTTGAGGTATTGGTAAGGGCTCTGTGCAGGAAAGTCAAGTTCTTCAACACCGATCTTGACAAACCATTTCTGTATGGACCTTGCTTTGTGCATGGGGGCATTGTCATGCTGAAACAGGAAAGGGCATTCCACAAACTGTTACCACAAAGTTTGAAGCACAGAATAATCTAGAATGTCATTGTATGCTGTAGCGTTAAGCTTTCCCTTCACTGGGGAAGGAGCCTAGTCCGAACCATGAAAAATAACCACAGACCATTATTCCACTGCCCATTGGTGCAGGTAGCATTCGCCTGGCATCCGCCAAACCCATACACATCCGTCAGACTGCCAGAGGGTGAAACGTAATTCATCACTGCCAGAGAACACGTTTCCACTGCTCCAGAGTCCAATGGCGGCGAGCTTTACACCACTTCAGTCGACGGTTGGGATTGCGCATGGTGGTCTTAGGCTTGTGTGCGGCTGCTCTGCCATGGAAACCCATTTCATGAAGCTCCTGACGAACAGTTATTGTGCTGATGTTGCTTCCAGAGGCAGTTTGGAACTAGGTAATGAGTGTTGCAACCGAGGACAGACGATTTTCACTCACTTCAGCACTCGGCGGTCCCGTTCTGTGAGCTTGTGTGGCCTACCACTTCGCGGCTGAGCCATTGTTGCTCTTAGATGTTTCCACTTCACAATAACAGCACTTACAGTTGACCGGGGCAGCTCTAGCAGAGCAGAAATTTGACGATCTGACTTGTTGGAAAGGTGGCATCCTATAACGGTGCCACGTTGAAAGTCACTGAGCTCTTCAGTAAGGCCATTCTACTGCCAATGTTTGTTTATGGAGATTGCATGGCTGTGTGCTTGATTTTATGTCAACATCCTTTGTGGTTGTGGCTAAAATAGCCTGAATCCACTAATTTGAAGGGGTGTCCACATACCTTTGTATATATAGTGTATGTTGATGTTGGAGATTAATATGAAGTTGAACCTTTTAGAAATGTTTTTTTAAGAGTAATTGGTTTCATGTGAGAAAGTTGTTCTGGGCTGTAAATCAAGTTTATTTATCTACCCTTGTGTGTGTGTGTGTGTGTGTGTGTGTGTGTGTGTGTGTGTGTGTGTGTGTGTGTGTGTGTGTGTATTTGGCTGGATACAGGAGTGCAGAGAGCGGAATATTTAACAGGACAGAGAGGAATAAACAAACCACAACAGCCTTCAACTGTCTAGACCATTTTACACTAACACTCTCTGTCATTAAAGTATATGTCTTCGTGAGAAAGAGAAAGTATAAATGTAGAAACATTTATATGATTAGAACCATTTACAGTATGCCATAGTGTATACACTATCCAAGTTGGCCCAATCCCTCTGTAACAGACTCCCTTGGTATCACGTAAAATGACACCTCACTAAATGTAAACAAAACTTCAACCCAACAAGTGGCAGAGCACAGACATTATCTCCTACTTGGATTAAATAGAGACTTGTATGCAATATTTTGGTTCCAGGTAAAACCCTTTTCGGTTCCAAGTAGAACCGTTTTGAGTTCCATATACTGTAGAACCCTCTCCGAAAGGATTCTACCTGGAACCAAAAAGGGTTCTTCAAAGGGTTATCTTATGGGGACAGCCGAATAACTCTATTAGCTCCAAATAACTCTAACAATAATAATAATTTTAAAAAAGGGAACAAAACGACAGAGAACATTGCTCATCTCCATATGTGCTGTTAGAACCAGAGTTAGAAAAAAACACGGCCTTAATATACAGTAGTTGATTACAGTACAACAGCTTTCAGTTCTCACTGACTAACACTGAGGGTCTCTCACATCACTGTCACTGCAGCAGTGTGTCGGAATAATATTTTACAATGATGTGACACGTCCCTGTAGCATGGGCCTTTCTACAGAGAAGGCTGGCAAAGGTAGTCATTATTATGCATTACAGTCCCCCAGTTTGATTGTCATGTTTTTATCAGGACAGACAACAATTGGCATCTGTCGTCTCCTGTCTAGTCATGTTTGTTTGAATTCAATATGAGCTCGATTGGTTTTTCATTTTGCATTTGCGTCTGCAGCTTCAATTGTATGGGATGAGCCATTCACTCTTGTGAGAAAATAGACGTCCTCTGATATAAGCAGCTTTGTAATGCAGAAGATGCCTTGATTATTTATTAATTCATTCTTCCATCCATTAATCCATTCATTCACTCATTCATTCACTCACTCACTCACTCATTCACTCACTCATTCACTCACTCACTCATTCATTCACTCACTCACTCACTCACTCATCCATTAGTCCATTCACTCACTCACTCACTCACTCATCCATTAATCCATTCATTCACTCATTCACTCACTCACTCACTCACTCATTAATCCATTCATTCACTCATTCATTCACTCACTCAATCACTCACTCACTCACTCACTCATTCATTCATTCATTCATTCATTCATTCATTCACCAAAGAGCAGTTGTGGTTATGATACAGACAAACAGAAACAAACACCAGAACACAGACATGAATTCTGATCCCAGAACATATGATTGTGTCAGAACTATAGGTAACTGAGTAGTGGTCTACTGGACCAACCGGGTTTATGGCTAACAGGTGAAGACCTAAGCTTTGATCATATCCTGCATATTGTTCAGTGGAAAATGTGTCAGATCTGTATCTGATGTTTGTGGTGGGGTCAGAGGACGTCTCTGTGGTGATTATCCCACCCGTGGCACCATTTCCTCTGAACTATCTCAGCCAGGTACAGCAGGCAAATAGTCAACATTTCCCAGGTCTCTCTTGGTCAAACAGACAAGGTTCTTTCTGAACCCTGGCAAAGCGAGGCTAATAAACATTGTACAGAGATTTTTTTTAAACAAACAAGTGAAAACTGTGAAGAATGTGCTTGCATCTGTGAGCTGGGGATAAAATATATCCATCTCAATTCCTTTTTGCCTGGAAATGCCTCGTGAAAATTATGTAACAGACTGAAGTAAAAACAACAAGCCAAAACAATGGCCTTAAAACCAACTCAGTGGAGACATGAGGATGGACCCCTTAAGACAACACATCAGTCCGTGTTTTGCCCCAACAATGTCCTGCCAGGACTGACAAGTGAAGTGATCAATCTGTGTGTGTGTGTGTCTGTCTGTCTGTCTGTCTGTCTGTCTGTCTGTCTGTCTGTCTGTCTGTCTGTCTGTCTGTCTGTCTGTCTGTCTGTCTGTCTGTCTGTCTGTCTGTCTGTCTGTCTGTCTGTCTGTGCATTATAGGCCAGTGTTAGGGCTGTAGCCTGTTTGTCATAGGGTCACCAGTATATTTCAGGACAGGTGAGTCAGGGGTCCACCTTCCTGTGTTCCTCGGGCCAGAGAATGGAGACCACTGCCCTATCCTGGCGGACAGGAAGCCTGACATCAGTTGGCATTGTATAAATAACCTGCCATGGGCTCGACCCCCTCTCTTCCTACAATGCAGCCTAATATAGTCCTGAAGACTTGGTTCAGGTTTGTAGTATTGCAGGTACTACTTAGGTACATAACACTGAGCTGCAGTGAACCAAATAATTAGTCAATTAGATGTAGTTCATGTCTGGTATGGATATTATTCACAATATGCACCCAATAAAAAAACACAGCACATGGACAGTGGGATAATTACGTGGTCATTGGATAGTTCTATGTAGTTCTATGTAGAGAATTTGTTGATAGATTCACATAACCATCAGCAGTCCTAGAGGACACAATTATCAGTAGTCCTAGAGGACACAGTTATCAGTAGTCCTAGAGGACACAGTTATCAGCAGTCCTAGAGGACACAGTTATCAGCAGTCCTAAAGGACACAGATATCAGTAGTCCTAGAGGACACAATTATCAGTAGTCCTAGAGGACACAGTTATCAGCAGTCCTAGAGGACACAGTTATCAGCAGTCCTAGAGGACACAGTTATCAGTAGTCCTAGAAGACATTTATCAGTAGTCCTAGAGGACACAGTTATCAGTAGTCCTAGAGGACACAGTTATCAGTAGTCCTAGAAGACACAGTTATCAGTAGTCCTAGAGGACAGTTATCAGTAGTCCTAGAAGACAGTTATCAGTAGTCCTAGAAGACAGTTATCAGTAGTCCTAGAAGACAGTTATCAGTAGCCTAGAGGACACAGCTATCAGTAGTCCTAGAGGACACAGTTATCAGTAGTCCTAGAGGACACAGTTATCAGTAGTCCTAGAAAACAGTTATCAGTAGTCCTAGAGAACAGTTATCAATAGTCCTAGAAGACAGTTATCAGTAGTCCTAGAGGACACAGTTATCAGTAGTCCTAGAGGACAGTTATCAGTAGTCCTAGAAGACAGTTATCAGTAGTCCTAGAGGACACAGTTATTAGTATTCCTAGAAGACAGTTATCAGTAGTCCTAGAAGACAGTTATCAGTAGTCCTAGAAGACACAGTTATCAGTAGTGCTAGAGGACAGTTATCAGTAGTCCTAGAAGACAGTTATCAGTAGTCCTAGAGGACACAGTTATCAGTAGTCCTAGAGGACACAGTTATCAGTAGTCCTATAAGACAGTTATCACTAGTCCTAGAGGACACAGTTATCAGTAGTCCTAGAAGACAGTTATTGGTAGTCCTAGAGGACACAGTTATCAGTAGTCCTAGAAGACACAGTTATCAGTAGTCCTAGAGGACAGTTATCAGTAGTCCTAGAAGACAGTTATCAGTAGTCCTAGAAGACACAGTTATCAGTAGTCCTAGAAGACAGTTATCAGTAGTCCTAGAGGACAGTTATCAGTAGTCCTAGAAGACAGTTATCAGTAGTCCTAGAAGACACAGTTATCAGTAGTCCTAGAAGACAGTTATCAGTAGTCCTAGAGGACACAGTTATCAGTAGTCCTAGAAGACAGTTATCAGTAGTCCTAGAAGACACAGTTATCAGTAGTCCTAGAGGACAGTTATCAGTAGTCCTAGAAGGCAGTTATCAGTAGTCCTAGAGGGCAGTTATCAGTAGTCCTAGAGGACAGTTATCAGTAGTCCTAGAAGACAGTTATCAGTAGTCCTAGAGGACAGTTATCAGTAGTCCTAGAAGACAGTTATCAGTAGTCCTAGAGGACAGTTATCAGTAGTCCTAGAAGACAGTTATCAGTAGTCCTAGAAGACACAGTTATCAGTAGTCCTAGAAGACAGTTATCAGTAGTCCTAGAAGACAGTTATCAGTAGTCCTAGAAGACACAGTTATCAGTAGTCCTAGAGGACACAGTTATCAGTAGTCCTAGAAGAAACAACTAGCAATAGTTGGGGCCTCTTTCCTGTTGACTGTCTGTATGGGGGGTCCTGTTAAGGGAACTCCTCAGTGAGGGCGAGAGACCCGAGAGGGAGAGAGATAGAGGAGGGAAGAGAGAGAGGGGAGAGAGGTGAGGGGGTCTGTAGGCACTCAGGTCATGTACAGGGTTGTGTGCAGTAGCTACAACATGGAAGAAAACTGAGAAAAATGGGGAGTGATCACCTGAACTGTTCCCGTCAAAAAATTATGAATTAAGAAATGCTCTGTTGCTATTGTGTAACACAACCTGGTATGATCTGTCAGCCAGCTGTGCGTTTAGGTCAACCCTGGGTTAGCTGGCTAACTAGCTGTTTCAGGGGAGGCCAGCTGTGCGTTTAGGTCAACCCTGGGTTAGCTGGCTAACTAGCTGTTTCAGGGGAGACCAGCTGTGCGTTTAGGTAAACCCCGGGTTAGCTGGCTAACTAGCTGATTCAGGGGAAGCCAGCTGTGCGTTTAGGTCAACCCTGGGTTAGCTGGCTAACTAGCTGTTTCAGGGGAAGCCAGCTGTGCGTTTAGGTAAACCCCGGGTTAGCTGGCTAACTAGCTGCTTCAGGGGAAGCCAGCTGTGCGTTTAGGTCAACCCCGGGTTAGCTGGCTAACTAGCTGCTTCAGGGGAGACCAGCTGTATGCTTCTACCTATCTGGTCTCTGGTAATTTGCCGGGAAATTGAAGGTTATAAAAGCAGAGTGCCAGGCAAGCAGCATTCCTGGGCCTGCATAGCGTGCGAGAACTGTGTGTGTGTGTTGCTCATCATGCCCCAGGGGATCAGACGGCTAGTTCTCCACAGTGAAAACACTGACTGAGGCCTGTTACAGCAGGAGGTTGTTCCCAGTCATCATAAAGTACTCACACACACACACACACACACACACACACACACACACACACACACACACACACACACACACACACACACACACACACACACACACACACACACACACACACACTTATTTCAGACAGAAGATGTGGTATGTTACCTGTCAAAAAAGAATTGGCAATGCTTATTTGACCCCCTTTCAAACAGCCCCTTGTTTAAAATACCATGTTTTTTACCTGGAAATGCCTCTTGAAAATGATGTAACAGACTGAAGTAAAAACAACAAGCCAAAACAAGGTACATTTGTGGGATTTTTGTCTGTATTTGGAAGTGACTAATCACACGTTCCCTCGGACCCGTTTGACCAGTGGAACAGCATGATGGACAGTGTGGTCTTTTGGTCAACAGTCCAGTTCTATCTGAAATCACTTCCTGTTAATGTACTACTCAGATTCCTCAGTGGCAGCTCTGTGTTTGTGGTAGCTGGTTAGCTGCCTTTCTTTCTTTCTTTCCCTCTGTCTGTCATCTAGACAAACTATAAACTGATATACTGTGTGTGTGCTTTTAGTATCATTTTCAGATGTTTGAGCTTTCGAGAGTCTGTGTTATCTACCCTGGTGCAACAGGTTGTCAAACTCGGTTTGAGTTCTAACTTCTAAAATAATTTGAGACATTTTTTTATCAGCTATGGTTCCGATAGTGGATTCTTTCTCAGCTATGGTTCTGATAGTGGATTATTTATCAGCTATGGTTCTGATAGTGGATTATTTATCAGCTATGGTTCTGATAGGGGATTATTTATCAGCTATGGTTCTGATAGTGGATTCTTTATCAGCTATGGTTCCGATAGTGGATTCTTTATCAGCTATGGTTCCGATAGTGGATTCTTTATCAGCTATGGTTCCGATAGTGGATTCTTTATCAGCTATGGTTCCGATAGTGGATTATCTATCAACTTTGGTTCTGATTGTGGATTATTTATCAGCTATGGTTCTGATAGTGGATTATTTATCAACTATGGTTCTGATAGTGGATTATTTATCAGCTATGGTTCTGATAGTGGATTATTTATCAACTATGGTTCTGATAGTGGATTCTTTATCAGCTATGGTTCTGATTGTGGATTCTTTATCAGCTATGGTTCTGATAGTGGATTATTTATCAGCTATGGTTCCGATAGTGGATTCTTTATCAGCTATGGTTCTGATAGTGGATTCTTTATCAGCTATGGTTCTGATAGTGGATTCTTTATCAGCTATGGTTCTGATAGTGGATTATTTATCAGCTATGGTTCCGATAGTGCATTCTTTATCAGCTATGGTTCCGATAGTGGATTCTTTATCAGCTATGGTTCCGACAGTGGATTATCTATCAGCCATGGTTCTGATTGTGGATTATTTATCAGCTATGGTTCTGATAGTGGATTATTTATCAACTATGGTTCTGATAGTGGATTCTTTATCAGCTATGGTTCTGATTGTGGATTATTTATCAGCTATGGTTCCGATAGTGGATTCTTTATCAGCTATGGTTCTGATAGTGGATTCTTTATCAGCTATGGTTCTGATAGTGGATTCTTTATCAGCTATGGTTCTGATTGTGGATTATTTATCAGCTATGGTTCCGATAGTGGATTATTTATCAGCTATGGTTCCGATAGTGGATTCTTTATCAGCTATGGTTCCAATAGTGGATTCTTTATCAGCTATGGTTCTGATAGTGGATTCTTTATCAGCTATGGTTCTGATAGTGGATTCTTTATCAGCTATGGTTCTGATTGTGGATTCTTTATCAGCTATGGTTCTGATTGTGGATTCTTTCTCAGCTATGGTTCCGATAGTGGATTCTGCCTGTACCCTACTGCCTTGTGCCCTACTGCCTGTACCCTACTGCCTTGTACTCTACTGCCTAATACCCTACTGACTGGTAATGCCACCATCTCCTGACCCAAATTCTGACAGGTTGTTTGATACCTCACCACAGCAAAGGGAGAACTGGCTTTTATACGGAATCTTTGAACGCCACTTTACTGAGCTGAGCTGCTGAGCTATATCAACAAGCAACTCTGACCTTAACCTGTCTGGGCTAGAGGGCAGTATTTTCACGGCCGGATGAAAAACGTACCCAATTTAAACAGGTTACTACTCTGGCCCAGAAACTAGAATATGCATATTATTAGTAGATTTCGATAGGAAACACTCTGAAGTTTCTAAAACTGTTTGAATGGTGTCTGTGAGTATAACAGAACTCATATGGCAGGCATAAACCTGAGAAAAATCCAAGCAGGAAGTGGAAAGTCTGAGAATTGTAGTTCTTCTTTTGATTCTCTATCGAAACTACAGTGTCTGTGGGGGACGTTGCACTTCCTAAGGCTTCCATTGGCTGTCAACAGCCTTCATAAAGTGGTTTGAGCATTTTCCTGTCACTGGGCAGATAATAGGAGCTCAGTTACTGAGTGGTCTGCCTTGCAACAAAGGGATTGGATATGCGCAGTCACGCGAGCGCACCGTTCCTTCTTTTTCTTCTTGAATGAATATACTATTGTCCGGTTGGAATATAATCGCAGTTTTACGTTAAAAATACCATAAAGATTGATTTTAAACAGCATTTGACATGCTTCTAAGTACGGTAATGGAACATTCTGACTTTTCGTCTCTGTTTCCACGCTCACGCGTTATGCCTTTGGATAAGTGATCTGTACGCACGAACAAAACGGAGGTATTTGTACATAAATATGGATTATTTTGAACAAAAACAACATTTCTTGTGGAAGTAGCAGTCCTGGGAGTGCATTCTGATGAAGATCAGCAAAGGTAAGAGAATATTTCTAATACTAATTCTGAGTTTAAGTTGCCCCGAACTTGGCGGGTGTCTGAATAGCTCGCCGTGATGGCTGAGCTATGTACTCAGAATATTGAACAATGTGCTTTCTCTGTAAAGCTATTTTAAAATCTGACACAGCGGTTGCATCCAGGAGTAGTCCATCTATAATTCTTTAAATAATTGTTATATATTTTGTCAACGTTTATGATGAGTATTTTTGTAAGTTGATGTGCACATTCACCGGGCCTTTTGGTGGGAATACATTTTCTGAACATCACGCGCCAATGTAAAATGCTGTTTTTGGATATAAATATGAACTTTATCGAACAAAACATACATGTATTGTGTAACATAATGTCCTAGGAGTGTCATCTGATGAAGATCGTCAAAGGTTAGTGCTTCATTTAGCTGTGTTTTGGGTTTTATTGACACATGTCCTTGCTTGGAAAATGGCTGTGTGATTATTTTTGTCTATGTACTCTCCTAACATAATCTAATGTTTTGCTTTCGCTGTAAAGCCTTTTTGAAATCGGACAATGTGGTTACATCAAGGAGAAGTGTATCTTTAAAATGGTGTAAAATAGTTGTATGTTTGAGAAAGTTGAATTATGACATTTTGTTGTTTTTGAATTTGCCGCCCTGATATTTCACTGGCTGTGTCCCGCAGGTGGGACGCTAGTGTCCCACGTAGCCAATAGAAGTTAACCTATATATCTTCTGAAGAGCTAATTCATCCATTCCTTTGCTTAGAGTCACTACAGATGCCGTATCTTAATTTGGTCATCCTGTTGTTGCAGGAATGTTCCTGCACAGCAGGAAATGCAAACTTGTAGTGTATTCAAGGTTTTAGTGTAATTTCCACTTTAAAATGTCAGACTTGATTATCCCTAACAAAAAATGTATTAACCCCTACAAAAAATGTCCATTAGTTATAATTTCACATAATAATTCACATTTCCTGTTGCTGCAGGACAGTTTTCCTGCCGAAGCAAACTGGCTCGAAGTAAGATCCAACATCTCTATCCATCTCCCTTCTCCAGTATGCAGAGATGGTTACAGAGCACTATTACAATTGTCAAAATCATAACAACATATTTTTTAAAATCTTTATTTAAATAGGCAAGTCAGTTAAGAACAAATTCTTATTTTCAATGACGGCCTAAGAACTGCCTCATTCAGGGGCAGAATGACAGATTTGTACCTTGTCAACTCAGGGATTCGATCTTGCGACCTTTCAGTTACTAGTCCAACACTCTAACCACTAGGCTACGCTGCCGCCCCGAAACAATATGTGATAAACAGCAGAATTGATATAGGACTGATACCTGTACTATTTAGATTTATTTAGATTTGCCTTTTTTTATTCACTAATATTGTACACCTCCAAAGGTAGCTTATTTCAACTTGTTGAAAGTGACATTTGGGTTCACAGAGGGCATAGCTTATTTAAATTAGGTCAGACTGACAAAATAGAAATGCCCTTTTATGATTCATCAAGTTTTCTTTCTCGTCGTCATAAATTTTCCTTTTCACATTTCCTCTCTGAAATTGTCAGTGTTCCATTGTTAGTAAAACGTCACAGAGACCTTTACGGTTAGTTGATGAAAATAGGCCTTGCGCGATCCCATTAATTCAAAATTATATTCACAGATTGTCGTAACATTAGAAATTAGACACTGTTATTCTGGTCTCTCTGTCTGTGTGGAGGTTGGTGGTTAGTAAGCCCAGGCAATAGCATTTCAATTTATACCCAGCATGGCCCCCTTTCTTTCCACGAAGGGAAATTGATGTTCAAGGGAACATTGAACCCTTAAATAACACAAGACTTCCAGTGGTGAGGTAGAAAGAGGCCTCCCTCCTGCGTAGTGTAGATCTGAGGCTTAATATGTATGAAGTGTTATGGTTGCGTTTCATTTCTAACATCAAAGGAATTTTTAGATTTTTTTTATGGCCCTTTAAAGACACATAGTACCTAATACCTTTCGTCATCTGGAAAGGGAGGTTGGGGTGGCTGCAACAGCTTAGTCACCCAAACGGTTTCAAGCCCCATCGAAGCAAAGGTGTGCTGTCACTCAAGCTCATTTTGTCATTTATATTCTGTTGGCAACAAGATATTGTAGATGGCATGTGTTGCGATGTGGTCTGAGAATGAACACTTCTAATTTCTGTTATTTTTCATGAGAGATCATCGATTTGCTCTAGGAATATCTGGAATGAAAGAATTACTGTGTGTGGTCTCTACCCCTGAGCCAAATGCCCAGTCTTACCTTCCACAGTAGCGTTCAGAAAATAGCCTATAATTGTGTATGTTCCCACTTCAAACCTTGAGAGCCAGTGCCACAGTAGCCTATAATCAGGGCTGGATTAATGCAGGGGTTTACCGGGGCTGAAGCCCCTGGGCCCAGGCCTGCGGGCCAGTGAAATATCAGGGCGGCAAATTCAAAACAACAAAATGTCATAATTCAGATTTCTCAAACATACAACTATTTTACACCATTTTAAAGATACACCTCTACTTAATAACCTCTTACATCTAGATGTTCCGCTAGCGGAACACCTGCTCCAATATCCAATGATGGGCGTGGCGCGAAATACAAATTCCTCTAAAATCCGAAAACTTCCATTTTTCAAACATATGACTATTTTACAGCATTTTAAAGACAAGACTCTCGTAAATCTAACCATACTGTCCGATTTCAAAAAGGCTTTACAGCGAAAGCAAAACATTAGATTATGTCAGCAGAGTACCCAGCCAGAAATAATCAGACACCCATTTTTCAAGCTAGCATATAATGTCACAAAAAACAAAACCACAGCTAAATGCAGCACTAACCTTTGATGATCTTCATTAGATGACAATCCTAGGACATTATGTTATACAATGCATGCATGTTTTGTTCAATCAAGTTCATATTTATATCAAAAACCAGCTTTTTTACATTAGCATGTGACGTTCAGAACTAGCATACCCCCCGCAAACCTCCGGTGAATTTACTAAATTACTCACGATAAACGTTCACAAAAAACACAACAATTATTTTAAGAATTATAGATACAGAACTCCTCTATGCACTCGATATGTCCGATTTTAAAATAGCTTTTCGGTGAAAGCACATTTTACAATATTCTCAGTAGATAGCCCGGCATCACAGGGCTAGCTATTTAGACACCCACCAAGTTTAGCACTCACCAAAATCAGACTTACTATTAGAAAAGTTTGATTACCTTTGATGTTCTTTGTCAGAATGCACTCCCAGGACTTCTACTTCAATAACAAATGTTGGTTTGGTCCAAAATAATCCATAGTTATGTCCAACAGCGCCGTTTTGTTTGTGCGTTCAAGACACTATCCGAATGGTAAATAAGGGTCGTGCGCATGGCGCATTTCGTGACAAAAGATTTCTAAATATTTCATTACCGTACTTCGAAGCATGTCAACCGCTGTTTAAAATCAATTTTTATGCCATTTTTCTCGTAAAAAAGCGATAATATTCCGACCGGGAATCTGCAATTAGGTAAACAGACGAAAGAAAATAAATCACGCCTAAGCCCTTTGTCCTCTGATAGACCACTTAGCAAAAGCGCTCGTGTGTTTCAGCCAGGGCTTTGAATTACGTCATTCAGATTTTTCCCGGGCTCTGAGAGCCCATGGAAGCCGTAGGAAGTGTCACGTAACAGCAGAGATCCTTTGTAATGGATAGAGATAATCAAGAAGGGGAAGAAATGGTCAGACAGGGTACTTCCTGAACAGAATCTTCTCATGTTTTGGCCTGCCAAATGAGTTCTGTTATACTCACAGACACCATTCAAGAAACTTTGGAGTGTTTTCTATCCAAAGCTAGTTTCTGGGCAGGAGTAATAATCAGATTAAATCGGGTACGTTTTTTATCCAGCCGTGAAAATACTGCCCCCTATCCATAACAGGTTAATCCAACCACATTGTCCGATTTCAAAAAGGCTTTACGGCGAAAGTATAAAGTTAGATTTTGTTAGGACAGTGCCAACACAAGAAAAACCACACAGCCATTTTCCAAGCAGGAGAGGGGTCACAAAAACAGAAATACAGCTAAAATTAAGCAATAACCTTTGACGATCTTCATCAGATGACACTCCTAGGACTCAATGTTACACAATACATGTATGTTTTGTTCGATAAAGTTCATATTTATATCCAAAAACCCCATTTTACATTGGAGCGTGATGTTCAGAAAATATTTTGTCTCCAAAACTGCCGGTGAATCAGCACAACAATTTACAAAAATACTCATCATAAACGTTGATAAAATATTAAACTGTTATTCAAAGAATTATAGATAAACATCTCCTTAATGCAACCGCTGTGACAGATTTAAAAAAAGCTTCACGGGGAAAGCACACTGCAATAATCTGAGTACGGCGCTAAGAAAAATACATCACGCAATACAGATACCCGCCATTTTGGAGTCATCTAAAATCATAAATAGCATTATAAATATTCACTTACATTTGAAGATCTTCATCAGAAGGCACTTCCAGGAATCCCAGGTCCACAATAAATGTTGTTTTGTTCGATAAAGTCCATAATTTATGTCCAAATACCTCCTTGTTGTTTGCGTGTTCAGTAAGCTACTCCAAATGTAGGGAGCGCGCCAAAAATTTCACGACGAAAAGTCCAAAAAAGTTATATTTACGTTCGTAGAAACATGTCAAACGTTGTATAGCATCAATCTTTAGGGCCTTTTTAACATAAAACTTCAATAATATTCCAACCGGACGATTCCAATGTCTTGAAAAACCTAATGGAACACAGCTACCTCATCACTTGAATGCGAGCCAATGAACTCATGTCATTTTCTGAGTCACCAACTTCCCGGCCTTCTTGTTTGCTCTCTGTTCACTGCAAAAGCCTGAAACAAGGTTCTAAAGACTGTTGACATCTAGTGGAAGCCTTAGGAAGTGCTAAATGAACCCTAAGTCACTGTGTGTTAGATAGGCAATGACTTGAAAAGCCTACAAGCATCAGATTTCCCACTTCCTGGTTGGATTTTTCTCTGTTTTTTTCCTGCCATATGAGTTATTTTATACTCACAGACATCATTCAAACAGTTTTAGAAACTTCAGAGTGTTTTCTATCTATCTAATAATATGCAAATATTTGACTCTGGGCCTGAGTATTAGGCAGTTTACTCTGGGCACGCTTTTCATCCGAAATCGAAAATACTGCCCCCTATACCTTAAAAAGTTAATGCCTTTGAGCCAATCAGTTGTGTTGTGACAAGGTAGGGGTGGTATACAGAAGATAGCCCTATTTGGTAAAATACCAAGTCCATATTATGTCAAGAACAGCTCAAATAAGCAAAGCGAAATGACAGTTCATCATTACTTTAAGACATGAAGGTCAGTTAATTCAGAAAATGTCAAGAACTTTGAAGGTTTCTTCAAGTACAGTCATAAAAAACATCAAGCGCTATGATGAAACTGGCTCTCATGAAGACCACCACAGGAAAGGATTATCTGCTACAGAGGATAAGTTCATTAGAGTTAACTGCACTTCAGAAATTGCAGCCCAAATAAATTCTTCACAGAGTTCAAGTAACAGACACATCACAACATCAACTGTTCAGAGGAGACTGCGTGAATCAGGCCTTCATGGTTGAATTGCTGCAAAGAAACCACTACTAAAGGACACCGATAATAAGAAGAGACTTGCTTGGGCCAAGAAACACGATGAATGGACATTAGACCAGTGGAAATCTGTCCTTTGGTCTGATGAGTCAAAATTTGAGATTTTTGGTTCTAACCGCCGTGTCTTTGTGAGAGGCAAAGTAGGCGAACGGATGATCTCCACATGTGTGGTTCCCACTGTGAAACATGGAGGAGGAGGTGTGATGGTGTGGGGGTGCGTTGCTGGTGACACTGTCAGTGATTTATTTAGAATTCAAGGCTCACTTAACCAGCATGGCTACCACAGCATTCTGCAGCGATACAGCATCCCATCTGGTTTACGCTTAGTGGGACTATCATTTGTTTTTCAACAGGACAATGCCCCAACACATCTCCAGGCTGTGTAAGGGCTATTTGACCAAGAAGGAGAGCGATGGAGTGCTGCATCAGATGACCTGGCTCCACAATCAACCGACCTCAACCCAATTGAGAGTGTTTGTGATGAGTTGGACGGCAGAGTGAAGGAAAAACAGCCAACAAGTGCTCAGCATATGTGGGAACTCCTTCAAGATGGTTGGAAAAGCATTCCAGGTGAAGCTAGTTGAGAGAATGCCAAGAGTGTGCAAAGTTGTCATCAAGGCAAGGGGTGGCTACTTTGAAGAATCTCAAATATATTTTGATTTGTTTAATAACACTTTTTTGGTTACTACATGATTCCATATGTGTTATTTCATAGTTTTGATGTCTCACTATTATTCTACAATTTTTTATTTTATTTTTTTATTTCACCTTTATTTAACCAGGTAGGCTAGTTTAGAACAAGTTCTCATTTGTAACTGCGACCTGGCCAAGATAAAGCAAAGCAGTGCGACACAAACAACAACACAGAGTTACACAGAGTTACACTTGGAAATGTGTAATGTAACAATGTAGAAATGTAATAATGTAGAAAATAGTACAAATAAAGAAAAACCCTTAAATGAGTAGGTGTGTCCAAACTTTGGACTGGTACTGTATATAATATATTAACTATACAGTATATATTATACACAGTTGAAGTCGGAAGTTTACATACACCTTAGCCAAATACATTTAAAGTCAGTTTATCACAATTCCTGACATTTAATCCGAATAACAATTCCCTATCTTAGGTCAGTTAGGATCACCACTTTATTTTAAGAATGTGAAATGTCAGAATAATAGTAGAGAATGATTTCTTTCAGGTTTTATTTCATTCATCACATTCCCAGTGGGTCAGAAGTTTACATACACTCAATTAGTATTTGGTAGCGTTGCCTTTAAACTGTTTAACTTGGGTCAAACGTTTCTGGTAGCCTTCCACAAGCTTCCCACAATAAGTTGGGTGGATTTTGGCCCATTCCTCCTGACAGAGCTGGTGTAACTGAGTCATGTTTGTAGGCCTCCTTGCTCGCACACGCTTTTTCAGTTCTGCCCACACATTTTCTATAGGATTGAGGTCAGGGCATTGTGATGGCCACTTCAATACCTTGACTTTGTTGTCCTTAAGCCATTTTGTCATAACTTTGGAAGTATGCTTGGTGTCATTGTCCATTTGGAAGACCTAATGGCGACCAAGGTTTAACTTCCTGACTGATGTCTTGAGATGTTGCTTCAATATATCCACATAATCTTCCTCCTAATGCTGTTGTTCTGGGATTGAATTGCACTTTTCACACCAAAGTACGTTCATCTCTAAGAGACAGAACGTGTCTCCTTCCTGAGCGGTATGACGGCTGAGTGGTCCCATGGTGTTTATACTTGCGTGCTATTGTTTGTACAGATGAACGTGGTACCTTCAGGCGTTTGGAAATTGCTCCCAAGGATGAACCAGACTTTTGGAGGTCTACAATTTTTTTCTGAGGTCTTGGCTGATTTCTTTTGATTTTCCCATGATGTCAAGCAAAGAGGCACTGAGTTTGAAGGTAGGCCTTGAAATACATCTACAGGTACACCTCCAATTGACTCAAATGATGTAAATTAGCATATCAGAAGCTTCTAAAGCCATGACATCATTTTTTGGAATTTTCCAAGCTGTAAAAGCACAGTCAAGTTAGAGTATGTAAACTTCTGACCCACTGGAATTGTGATACAGTGAATTATAAGTGAAATAATCTGTCTGTAAACAATTGTTGGAAAAATTACTTGTGTCATGCACAAAGTAGATTAGTTTAGTTTAGTTTATTAATTCCACCATTTGAAAAACAAGCACACATGAAACTTGAAAAAGCCATACATGCACATGAATAAAATCATCAAGTATAACACACAATAAAGTCTGGGACTTATTTCCATTGTGGTCCTCTTGAGACAAGATGGCTAGACAAGATCGAAAACAGTATGGCAATGAAATAATAAAACAAAAACAGAGAAGAAGAACATCTATCTCATCATTCCAGTTACATGATAGGGGTTATTCATATGGGCACAGAAGACATCAAACATATTTTTACTTTATTTTTAAATCTGCCCAGAGAGGATGTTGTTTTTATGGGCAGAGGCAACTCATTCCATTCTGAGGCTCCAGTATACAAGAAAGTACCTTTCCCAGCATTACTTCTGAACCTGTATAAACACACATCAGCAACACCTGATCTGGTGCTGTGATTGTGTTCATCTCTAACACGAGGAAAGTAATCACTTAGATATCTGGGTGCAGGACCATCAATACTCCTGTAAACCAAACCTAGTCTAATCTGGGACATCCTAGCCTCAACAGGCAGCCAGTTTAGTTCCTGAAAGCAACTCCTGCCTATGTGAGTATGTGGACTCACCTTCAATACTACCCTGATCAGCTTATTCTGGGCTATCTGGAGCTTCCCCTTCATAAGTTTTCAATAACCCCCCAAACGAGGAAGTACTAGCATAGTCAAAATGGCATTGAATGAGGGCAGTAGCTAGCATTTACATGGAGTCCTTATCAAGCAGCTTGGACTATCTAGCCAAAAACTTAGTCCTGGCATTAACCTTCCCTAGCACTTTATTGGCCATGCTCACACCTCCCAAGCTTCCATCAAGGATACATCCCAAGTAGCTAACAGAGGTTTTAGTAGTCAGCACCTCACCCCCTAATTCCACACTGATTTCAGAGGACCTACTCAATTTAGGTCTGGATCCAAAAATAATTGCTTCAGTGCAGAGATAGCTTATTATCTCCAAGCCATTTGTTAATGTTAGTAAGCTCTGTGCTAAGTATGCTCTCCAACATAGTTTTACTTTTGTGAGACACCAGAAGTGTAGAGTCATCCGCATAAAGAAACAGACAGCAAGAACAAGCATTTTCATATCGTTAATATACAATAAAAACAGCAGAGGCCCAAGCACGCTCCCCTGCGGAATGCCACAACTCATTGGTTTTGCCTGAGACAGTGAACCATTAACCTCTACTTCTTGCTCCCTTCCTGATAAATAGGACTTTACACAGCCTAGAGGGATACTGCTTAACCCCAATGCCTCCAGTTTGGAGATTAGGAGACAGTGGTTAACTGTATCAAAGTTATTCTGTAGGTCAAGCAGTACCATTCCACAGAGATTTCCCTCATCGATCTCTTTCCTGATGAGGTCAGTCAAGTAAAGTAGACATGAATCAGTGGAGTATGTTTTTCTAAAAACCCGACTGAAAATCATACATTAGACCCTGTTTGTTAACATATTCATACATTTGCTCATGTACAACTCTCTCCAGGATCTTTGATGTTACACAGAGGATAGATGTCCTAACCAACTTACCAAAACTATAGTTTATTAAGAAGAAATTTGTGGAGTGGTTGAAAAACAAATTTTAATGACTCCAACCTAAGTGTATGTAAACTTCCGGCTTCAACTCTGTGTAGTATATATTTTATATTTTTTCACTGCAACCGCCTACCACAGAAAGAGAAAGCCCTTGGGATTTCTTAATCCGGCCCTGCCAATGTGATTCATTTCTCTATACTGAATATAATAGGAATGTGGTTATAGGCAGACTATCACATTCAACCTATACCGTAGTCCATATAGCCCATCTATCCTATTAAAAAGGACTGAAGACAGAAACAGATCATTTGGTTCCATTTCAACATATTTATTAGTGAGCCGAAAGTGCTGTAACATATATAAATTCAATCAAATAGCCTAGTACACACACCAAAACTTTTCAAATGTTCAAATCAAGAGACGTGGACAGTCGGGAGCATCACAAATTCAGTACCACTGGACAGCAACATGATAAAGTAAAGGAACGAGATCAGAATGACTCCTAAGGCTTGATCCATATATTAAATAATTAGATAGCCTAGCCTACAAAACAAAATAAATCGGTTCAACTGAAAAGACCTGATTAAGTCCCCGGTGCCGACACATTCAGAAATCAAAATATGGTTTACTACTAAAATATGGTTTACTACAACCGGACAGACCGGTTGTGGCGGCGTTGGATGGGCCAGTTGTGGCTGCTGAAGTGGCTTCGTTGGATGGACCCGTTGTGACGACATCGGACGGCCCAGTTGCAGCTGCCGAAGTTGCGGTGGCGCCAGACGGCCCACTCGCAGCGTCGTCGGACAGCCATTCCCGCTGTCTCCCTTAATGGTTGATTATTCTGTCACACTGGTATAAATGGGTCGGGAGACAGGCGCAGGAATGCGTATTAGTTTTTTTTATTAAGCCCAAATTACAGCGTGTCATGTAAAGGCACAGGGATGAAGACCAAACAAACACATGACAAAACACAGGGTAGAAACCCAAAACAAAAGAGCGAGGAGTACCTCGAATAAATAACACACGCACACAATGATTATCACACGGGACGAGACCCATAATCATCTGCATAATCCAGAAGGGCACGAAAGCCCAAAACACACAGCACAGGTACTCACACGCACCAACGGAACAATGGAACAATAATCGACGACCATGGTGAACCAAGGGCACATATATACAATACAAATAATTGATCAGCTATTGTCAAAGCCATAATGACTATGACATCCGGGTATTCTCGATTTTCAAAATGTCGCATACTATTCAACTTTTTTTTTGTCATACTCAAAAGGCCTACTATTTAGGACACAAGTATGGGTGTTCAGACACGGCCACTGTGTCTACTGATGTCCTGATGTAAGACGTGTGTCTACTCTACTGATGTTGTGCGTGCGTGCGTGTGCATGCGTGTGCGTGTGTGTGCGTGCGTGTGTGTGTGTGTGTGTGCATGTGTGTGCGTGCGTGTGTGCACTGTAAAAAGTGGGACGGCACAGTTGTTCATTTGAAGTGATTTTTATGATTGGTATGATCCAAAATTACGCTTTGGTTCATTCAACCTATTCTATTCAATTTGTCTGAACTCAAATAACAATTTTGATAGATCAATGTGATATTTTTTATTCAATGAAAGCTTCTAAATTGCTTTCCACAACCCATGCGCATTCAAATTGGATAGCTGTGGGTGTAATATAGCGGCGGCAGCCTATCAGAAGATGTGGAGGCGTGGCCTATTGGAGGCATGGCTTTGAGTAAGTTATTTTTGGCCACCTGTGAGAGTGAATTTGATTCCAGGTAATGTGTTCA